>NC_069499.1:81803072-81990572 GCF_027579735.1 Bombina bombina
AAGGTTCACAAGACCCTGTTGAACCCCCCTGGCAGACCTATTGTGTCTGCCCGGGGGTCAGTATTTCCCAAAATATAGCCATCTATATTGACTCACATCTTCAGAATGTGGTTAAGAACACTGATGCATATTTACAGGATTCACCAAGCCTGTTAAGGATTTTTAAAGGATATACTGACCTCCAGCAGGATGACATTCTGTTCACCATGGACGTTTACAGCCTCTACATGGTGATCCCCCACGCAGGTGGGGTTGAGGCTCTCAGGGCCATGGTGACTGGTAATGATCATTACTGTGGACCCCCGATTGAGTTCCTCTGTACATTGTTGAAATTCTGTTTAGAGAAAAACTATTTTAAATTTGAGGAATGTTATTACTTACAGGTGGCTGGGACTGCCATGGGTTCGAATGTGGCACCCACTTACACTAACATTTTTATGGCATGGTATGAACGTGAACTCATGAAACCATTTGAGCTTCCCCAGGTGAGATATTATACACGCTATATTGATGACGTGTTCCTGGTCTGGAGGGGTAGTGAATTGATGTTACGTGAGTGGGTGTCACATTTGAACCACATTGAGTGCCCTATATGATTTAACGTGTTCAAAGTGGTCAACTCTGGCGGTCTGCGGTTCGGTACATCTTTGTACACTAAACCCACGGACCGCAATTCACTATTGGACGCCAGAAGCTTCCACCCTGGACACCAAAAGAAAGGTGTCTTAACCTCCCAGCTCACCTGGGTCTTGAGAAATAACAGTAAGTTATCACTGAGATCAACTCAGATGGAAGAGATGGGTAGGAAACTGAGAAACAGAGGATATGCCATGGCTGAAGTTGCCAAGACTCAAGAAAAATTACTAGGCACTGATGGTACCAAAAGAAACACTACTATTGGTGGGACCAAGCCTGAACAACTTAACCTGGTTACTACCTACTCCCCTGGAAATGAGAGGTTGACAGGAGTGGTGCGGAGGCACTGGCCGGTGGTGGAGACTGATCCCACATTGCCTTTTCGCAATATGCTGGCGCCGAGGTTGGTTTATCATAGAGCCAAGAACCTCAGGGACTATCTGGTTAAGTCTGACCCTGTCAGTCATTACCGCAAGGAGTCATGGCTAAAATCAGCCAAAATGGGATGCTTTCCCTGTGGTAATTGTACCACCTGTAACAGCATGTCCAAAGGAAATTCTTTCCAGCATCCACACTTGAACAGGAGATATAAGATTACCCATCGGTTGAGTTGCATGAGTAACCATGTTATCTATATACTGGTTTGTCCATGTTCCAGTGTATATGTGGGTAAAACGATTACCCCGTTCCGTGACAGGATGGCTCACCACCGTTTTGCCATTTGTGCAGCATTAAAATCAGGCGAATCGGACCAACCAGTGGCTCGCCATTGTGTGGCACATAAACACTCAGTGTCAAGCATAAGGTCCATGTTGATTGACCACGTACCACCAATGCCAAGAGGGAGTGATAGGGCTAAGAGACCGCTACAATTGGAGAGTAGATGGATTCACAGATTGGACACATTGGCCCCAAAAGGATTGAATACGTCATTTGACTTTTGTCCGTTTTATTAAACCTGCATTCTTGTGACTTTTCGTTTTTTTGACCCATTTAATCTCTCTATGTGAAGCTCACTGTTTATAAGTTTCTACATATACTCCAGGGAGGCTTGATGTCATTGTATATGTTATTTTATTTAGTGAATATCGATGTCAGTGCCCACCACTTGTAATCATGATGGTATTTTTGACATTGGTGTTATGTGCAGTTTGATGATTACTATTTGTTTGCTGACATGGTTACTGATAGTGCTATATACTATACTATATGTTTGTGATCCTGATATGACCCTGTGTTTGGTCTTTTTTGGGTCCTTAGTGTGGGTGGTATGTCTGCACTGTGGATCGATCTCATGCATTTTTTGTTTCCCTTGCATCCTTCATATGCCGCTATCAGTACCGATTTCACATATCCGCCTTAGTCACCATTGTTTATGTTTAATATGTTGCCGTAGGCAACGCGCCTTTCCTATAGGGGTGCTAGTTATACGCAGGCGCACTATGACTGACACCTGCTCTGATGCCGTGCCATGCGTCATCACGCTAGGTACGTTTTGTGCCTATGTGACATCATTGCCGTGATGGGAAGACGCGAGCGGCTGTGTGGCGGTAATTTTAATCCTCAACTTATCTTTATAAGGGGTACATTTTTAACATTTGTGTTAGATGGTTTTAAGTGTGCTGTATACTCTGTGAATATATGCTGACATTTGACAAATTTCACATATCCTCTTTAGTCACCATTGTTTATGTTTAATATGTTGCCGTAGACAACGCGCCTTTCCTATAGGGGTGCTAGTTATACGCAGGCACACTGTGGCTGACACCTGCTCTGAAGCCGTAGGCTTTCCGACGTCGCTATGGCAACGCCGTGCCATGCATCATCACGCTAGGTATGTTCTGTGCCTACGTGACATCATTGCCATGATGGGAAGATGCGAGCGGCTGTGTGGCGGTAATTTGAATCCTCAACTTATCTTTATAAGGGGTACGTTTTTAACATTTGTGTTAGATGGTTTTAAGTGTGCTGTATACTCTGTGAATATATGCTGACATTAAAGGGCCATAATACCCAAATGTTTAAACACTTGAAAGTGATGCAGCATAGCTGTAAAAAGCTGACTAGAAAATATCACCTGAACCTCTCTATGTAAAAAAGAAAGATATTTTACCTCAAACGTTCCTCAGTAGCCACCTCCCATTGTAAAGGATTTCTAAGCAGCATTTTAGTGTGTCTGTCCTAGGACAGCTTAGGGCATGAGCCTCGTGAACTCTCATATTATTTCACCAATCAGGTAAAGGAAGCTTACTATGAAATCTCATGAGAGTTAAGTCAAATCTCATGAGATCACAGTAAGAGTTCATGACCTTAGCACTGCTGATGCTGATTGGCTGCTGTTCATTTCTTCATTTTTTTTTTATTTTTTTTTACCTGCAGCTGGGAGCAGGTGAAGTATAACTTTTTACACAGAACTTACTCTGCTGAGCTAATGAAATTGTGAGGTAAAATATCTTCCTTTTTTACATAGAGATGCTCAGGTGATATTTTCCTGTCAGCTTTTTTACAGTTATACTGCATCAGTTTCAATTGATTTAGCATATGAGTATTATGTCCCTTTAACACATTTTTGGATATTTTAACAAGACCAGTGAGTGCCTGCACTTTGTGAAATGCTTATATATATATATATATATATATATATATCATATCATATAAAATAAAGCATTTAACCATGAAGAAAAATAAGGACTAGATTACAAGTTGAGCACTAAATTATCGCATGTCCCGCAAACGGACAAAGTACAAATGGGCAAGATTTTTTTTTATAAGGTTTGGAGTATGCTAACTTGATCCTCTTCTTGCCAGAACGCCGGCCACGCTAACAGGAGGCTTAGAGCGATCGGCTCCTAGAACCTGCATTAAAGTTCCTGGGATCTGAGAGGGTTAAGCCAAGTGTTACCGCGGCTGAGGCTCTGGCAAGAAGAGGATTGGGTTAGTTCGCTCTCCAGCTTTAGCTACAGGCTAACTTTTCACCTGTAGCTTCAAAACATTAACATTTGTTTAATGAAAAAGAATGTAAATGTTTAATGAAAATTAGATTTTTGTTTTGCTTTAAACTAAATTAAAACTGAATAGTGCAGGTGACAGATATTCAGGGAAACTAAATTCCTTGAATATCTGCAATTAAAATTTCATCCAAAATGAATTTTGGCCTGCACATGTCTAGAATTGTTTTAAGCCTTTGAAGGCCGCCTCTTACCTCAGTGCATTTTGACAGTTTTTCACAGCTAGACAGAATTAGTTAATGTGTGCTACATATATAACATAGTGCTTACTGCTGTGGAGTTATTTATGAGTTATCACGGATTGGCTAAAATGCAGATTTGTCATAACAACTAAAATAAGGGGCAGTCTGCAGAGGCTTAGATACAAAGTAATCACAGAGGTAAAAAAGTGTATTAATAAAACCGCGTTGTTTATGCAAAACTGGGGAATGGGTAATAAAGGGATTATCTATCGGCTAGATTACGAGTTGTGTGTTAGGCTAAAAAAGCAGCGTTGACAGGTCCTAACGCTGCTTTCTCTTGTAAGGTGTATCCAGTCCACGGGTTCACCCATTACTTGTGGGATATTCTCCTTCCTAACAGGAAGCTGCAAGAGGACACCCACAGCAGAGCTGTCTATATAGCTCCTCCCCTACCTGCCACCCCCAGTCATTCTCTTGCAGCTCTCGACAAGATAGGAAGTATCAAGAGATATGTGGTGACTTAGTGTAGTTTTTACCTTCAATCAAAAGTTTGTTATTTTTAAACGGTACCGGCGTTGTACTGTTTTACTCTCAGGCAGAAATTAGAAGAAGAATCTGCCTGGAGGTTGATGATCTTAGCGGTTTGTAACTAAGGTCCATTGCTGTTCTCACGCATAACTGAAGAGTATGGGAAAGACTTCAGTTGGGGGAACAGTTTGCAGATAACCTGCTTTGAGGTATGTTCAGTATATTTATTTCTAGAGAGATGATAAGATCTAGAAAATTCTGACAGAGCCTTGTATAATTGAGGTAAGCCTGATGCAGTGATTTAACAACGACTGGGTTCATGCTTACAAAAAAGGGTAATATTCATGTTAATATTCATATTTCTTAGTGACAAAATGTTTACATGTTATATAGAAAAAACGTTTTTTCTCTGAGGGTGATAAATCGTTTTTTTGGGGCCTAGTTTCCACATGGCTAGTCAGATACTCCCAGGAGTATTTTCTTAAGGCCCTCTGACATCGAGTGCATGGGGGGGAGGGGCCTATTTTCGCGCTCTAGATGCGCAGTTCTTATTCAGACTGAGACATCCAGCTTCCCTAAAGGAGTCCTCTGGCATATGAGGACAACTATAGAGGACTTATTCCTTTCCTAAATCATATTTGAGGGCAGGTAGGAGCCACAGCAGAGCTGTGGCAAGGTGTTTAACTGTTTATTAACATTTTTAACGTTTTTCAAATCCGGTTTGGGGCCTAAAGGGTTAATCATCCATTTGCAAGTGGGTGCAATGCTGCTTTAGTCCCTTATACACACTGTAAAAATTTTGAAGAGTTTACTGCTTTTTAACACTGTTTTGCAGTTTATGTGTTAGTTTTTTTCTCTTAAAGGCACAGTACTGTTTTTATTTAATTGCTGTTTCACATTAATTAAAGTGTTTTACAAGCTTGCTGGTCTCATTACTAGTCTGTTAAACATGTCTGACATAGAGGAAACTCCTTGTTCAATATGTTTAGAAGCCATTGTGGATCCCCCTCTTAGAATGTGTACCAAATGTACTGAAATTTCTATAACTTATAAAGCCATATTATGGCATTTATATATTTATCACCAGAGGTTTCTCAGACTGAAAAAAGGGAGGTTATGCCATCTAGCTCTCCCCATGTGTCAGAACCTATAACTCCCACTCAAGTGATGCCAAGTACATCTAGCGCGTCCAATGCATTTACCTTACAAGACATGGCGGCAGTTATGAATCATACCCTCACAGAGGTATTGTCAAAACTGCCAAGGATACAGCTCTGGGGCTAGAACAAATACAGAGCTTTCTGACGCTTTAGTAGCTATGTCCGATATACCCTCACAATGTTCCGAAGCCGTGGCAAGGGATTTGCTATCTGAGGGTGAGATTTCAGATTCAGGGAAGACATTGCTTCAGTCCGATTCTGAAATGACAGCCTTTAAATTTAAGCTTGAACACCTCCGCTTATTGCTCAGGGAGGTTTTAGCGACTCTGGATGATTGTGACCCCATTGTAGTTCCAGAGAAATTGTGTAAAATGGACAAATACTTTGCAGTGTCTGTTTACACTGATGTTTTCCAGTCCCTAAGAGGTTTTCGGAAATTATTACTAAGGAATGGGATAGACCAGGTGTACCGTTCTCTCCCCCTCCTGCTTTTAAAAAGATGTTTCCCATAGATGCCGCCATACGGGACTCGTGGCAGACGGTCCCTAAGGTGGAGGGAGCAGTCTCTACCCTAGCTAAGCGTACAACTATCCCCTTCGAGGACAGTTGTGCTTTCTTAGATCCTATGGATAAAAAATTGGAGGGTCTCCTTAAGAACATTTTTATCCATCAAGGTTTTATTCTCCAGCCTCTTGCATGCATTGCCCCAGTTACTGCTGCAGCGGCTTTTTGGTTTGAGTCTCTTGAGGAGGCTCTACAGGTGGAGACCCCGTTAGTTATATTTTAGACAGGATTAAAGCTCTCAAGTTAGCTAATTCCTTTATTTCTGATGCCGTTTTTCATCTAACCAAACTAACGGCTAAGAATTCAGGTTTTGCCATTCTGGCGCGCAGGGCGCTATGGCTTAAGTCCTGGTCAGCAGACGTTACTTCAAAGTCTAAGCTTCTTAACATCCCCTTCAAAGGACAGACCCTATTCAGGCCAGGCCTAAAGGAGATCATTTCTGATATTACTGGAGGAAAAGGTCATGCCCTTCCTCAGGATAGGTCCAATAAATTAAGGACCAAACAGAATAATTTTCGTTCATTTCAAAACTTCAAGAGTGGCGCAGCTTCAGCTTCCTCTAATGCAAAACAAGAGGGAAATTTCGCCCAGTCCAAACCAGTCTGGAGACCAAACCAGGCTTGGAACAAGGGGAAGCAGGCCAAAAAACCTGCTGCCACCTCTAAGACAGCATGAAGGAGTAGCCCCCGTTCCGGGACTGGATCTAGTAGGGGGCAGACTTTCTCTCTACGCCCAGGCTTGGGCAAGAGACATCCAGGATCCCTGGGCATTAGAGATTGTTTCCCAGGGATATCTTTTGGACTTCAAAGCTTCATCTCCAAAGGGGAGATTTCATCTCTCACAATTATATGTAAACCAGATAAAGAGAGAGGCATTATTACGTTGTGTTCAAGACCTACTGGTTATAGGAGTGATCCACCCAGTTCCAAGGGAGGAACAGGGGCAGGGCTTTTATTCAAATCTGTTTATAGTTCCCAAAAAAGAGGGAACTTTCAGACCAATCTTGGATCTCAAGATCCTAAACAAATTTCTCAGAGTCCCATCCTTCAAGATGGAGACTATCCGAACCATTCTCCCTATGATCCAGGAGGGTCAATATATGACTACCGTGGACTTAAAGGATGCTTATCTCCACATTCCGATTCACAGAGATCATCATCAGTTCCTCAGGTTCGCCTTCTTAGACAGGCATTACCAGTTTGTGGCTCTTCACTTCGGGCTAGCCACGGCACCAAGAATCTTTACGAAGGTTCTAGGGTCCCTACTGGCGGTTCTAAGGTCACGGGGCATAGCGGTGGCTCCTTACCTAGATGACATTCTGATACAGGTGTTGACTTTTTCAAATCTCCAAGTCCCATACGGACATTGTTCTGGCCTTTCTGAGGTCTCACGGGTGGAAGGTGAACGAAGAAATGAGTTCTCTCTCCCATCTCACAAGAGTTTCCTTCCTAGGAACACTGATATATTCAGTAGAAATGAAAATTTTTCTGACAGAGGTCAGGTTATCAAAGCTTCTAACTTCCTGCCGTGCTCTTCATTCCACTTCTCGGCCGTCAGTGGCTCAGTGTATGGAAGTAATCAGCCTAATGGTAGTGGCAATGGACATAGTTCCGTTTGCCCGCCTACATCTCAGACCACTGCAACTTTGCATGCTCAATCAGTGGAATGGGGACTACACAGATTGGTCGCCTCTGCTAAATCTGGATCAAGAGACCAGGGATTCTCTTCTCTGGTGGTTATCTCGGGTCCATCTGTCCAGGGGAATGAGTTTCCGCAGGCCAGAGTGGACTATAGTGACGACAGATGCCAGCCTTCTGGGCTGGGGCGCAGTCTGGAACTCCCTGAAGGCTCAGGGTTCGTGGACTGGAGGAAGCCCTCCTTCCGATAAACATTCTGGAGCTAAGAGCGATATTCAATGCTCTTCAGGCTTGGCCTCAACTAGCTGCGGTCAGGTTCATTAGATTTCAGTCGGACAATATCACGACTGTAGCCTATATCAACCATCAGGGGGGAACAAGAAGCCCCCTGGCAATGTTGGAGGTTTCAAAGATAATTCTATGGGCAGAGGTTCACTCTTGCCATCTCTCAGCTATCCATATCCCAGGAGTAGAGAACTGGGAGGTGGATTTTCTAAGTCGGCAGACTTTTCATCCAGGGGAGTGGGATCTCCATCCGGAGGTATTTGCCCAGCTGATCCAACTATGGGGCAAACCAGAACTGGATCTAATGGCGTCTCGTCAGAATGCCAAGCTTCCTTGTTACGGGTCCAGGTCAAGGGATCCCTAGGCAGCGCTGATAGATGCTCTAGCAGTGCCCTGGTCCTTCAGCCTGGCTTATGTGTTCCCACCATTTCCTCTCCTCCCTCGTCTGATTGCCAAGATCAAGCAGGAGAGAGCTTTAGTGATTTTGATAGCACCTGTGTGGCCACGCAGGACTTGGTATGCAGATCTGGTGGACATGTCATCCTTTCCACCATGGACTCTGCCGCTGAGGCAGGACCTTCTACTCCAAGGTCCATTCAAACATCCAAATCTAATTTCTCTGCAGCTGGCTGCTGGGAGATTGAACGCTTGATTTTATCAAAACGTGGTTTCTCCGAGTCGGTCATTGATACCTTGATTCAGGCTCGAAAGCCTGTCACCAGGAAAATCTATCATAAGATATGGTGTTAATATCTTCTTTGGTGTGAATCCAAGGGTTACTCATGGAGTAAGGTCAGGATTCCTAGGATATTATCCTTTCTCCAAGAAGGATTGGAGAAGGGATTGTCAGCTAGTTCCTTAAAGGGACAGATTTCTGCTCTGTCTATTCTTCTGCACAAGCGTCTGGCAGATGTTCCAGACGTCCAGGCGTTTTGTCAGGCTTTAGTTAGAATTAAGCCTGTGTTTAAACCTGTTGCTCCGCCATGGAGTTTAAATTTAGTTCTTAAAGTTCTTCAAGGGGTTCCGTTTGAACCTCTGCATTCCATTGATATCAAGCTTTTATCTTGGAAAGTTCTGTTTTTGGTAGCTATCTCTTCGGCTCAAAGTGTTTCAGAGTTATCTGCCTTACAGTGTGATTCCCCTTATCTGATCTTCCATGCAGATAAGGTAGTTTTGCGTACCAAACCTGGGTTTCTTCCTAAGGTGGTATCTAATAAGAATATCAATCAGGAGATTGTTGTTCCGTCACTGTGTCCTAATCCTTCTTCAAAGAAGGAATGTCTATTACACAATCTTGACGTGGTTCATGCTTTAAAGTTTTATTTACAAGCTTCTAAGGATTTTCGTCAAACATCTGCATTGTTTGTTGTCTACTCTAAACAGAGGAGAGGCCAAAAGGCTTCGGCATCTTCTCTTTCTTTTTGGCTGAGAAGCATAATCTATTTGGCTTATGAGACTGCTGACCAGCAGCCTCCTGAAAGAATTACAGCTCATTCCACTAGAGCGGTAGCTTCCACATGGGCTTTTAAAAATGAGGCCTCTGTTGAACAGATTTGTAAGGTGGCGACTTGGTCTTCGCTTCATACTTTTTCTAAATTCTACAAATTTGATACTTTTGCTTCCTCGGAGGCTATTTTTGGGAGAAAGGTCTTGCAGGCAGTGGTGCCTTCCGTTTAAGTTCCTGCCTTGTCCCTCCCTTCATCTGTGTCCTAAAGCTTTGGTATTGGTATCCCACAAGTAATGGATGAACCCGTGGACTGGATACACCTTACAAGAGAAAACAAAATTTATGCTTACCTGATAAATGTATTTCTCTTGTAAGGTGTATCCAGTCCACGGCCCGCCCTGTCAATTTAAGGCAGGGTTTTTTTATATTTAAACTACAGTCACCACTGCACCTCTCCTTTTTTCTTGCTTGTCTTTGGTCGAATGACTGGGGGTGGCAGTTAGGGGAGGAGCTATATAGACAGCTCTGCTGTGGGTGTCATCTTGCAGCTTCCTGTTGGGAAGGAGAATATCCCACAAGTAATGGATGAACCCATGGACTGGATACACCACAAGAGAAAGAAATTTATCAGGTAAGCATAAATTTAGTTTTTTCCATACCGCAGCTATTACGAGTCTTGCAGGTTTAGGGGCACCGCACACTTTTTTGGACTTACCGCAAAACGACTTACGTAATCTCTGTAAAGTCTTTTTTCTATGGGACTTCCATAGCGCCGGTATTACTAGTCTGTCCTGGGTGGCCAAAAAGTGAGCTGTACACCCTCTACCTCCAAGATCCCTAACGCATTTAAAAGTCAGTAGTTAAGAGTTTTTTGGTACAACGCCGTAGCATAAAACTTATAACTAAAGCGCTAAAAAGTACACTAACACCCATAAACTACCTATTAAACCCTAACCTGAGGCCCTCCTGCATCGCAAACACTAAAATACATTTTTTAACCCCTAATCTGCTGCTCCGGACATCGCCGAAACTATAATAAACATATTAACCCCTAAACCGCCACACTCCCGCCTCGCAAACACTAGTTAAATTTTATTAACCCCTAATCTGCCATCCCTAACATCGCCGCCACCTATCTACATTTATTAACCCCTAATCTGCCGCCCCGAACGTCGCTGTCACTATACTAAATGTATTAACCCCTAAACCTAAGTCTAACCCTAACACCCCCTAACTTAAATATAATTACAATAAATCTAAATAAAAATTAATATTATTACCTAAATAATTCCTATTTAAATCTAAATACTTACTTACTAATAGTTACATTGTATCTAGCTTAGGGTTTATTTTTATTTTACAGGCAAGTTTGTATTTATTTTAACTAGGTAGAATAGTTATTAAATACTTATTAACTATTTAATAACTACCTAGCTAAAATAAATACAAAAGTAACTGTAAAATAAAACCTAACCTAAGTTACAATAACACCTAACCTAACCCTACAATTAAATAAATTAACTAAATTAAAAACAATTAAATAAATTAAATTAGCTAAAGTACAAAAAAACAAACCACTAAATTACAGAAAATAATAAACAAATTACAAGATATTTAAACTAATTACACCTAATCTAATAGCCCTATCAAAATAAAAAAGCCCACCAAAATAAAAAAACTGTAGCCTAAACTAAACTATCAATAGCCCTTAAAAGGGCCTTTTGCGGGGCATTGCCCCAAAGTAATCAGCTCTTTTACCTGTAAAAAGAATACAAACAACCCCCCCAACAGTAAAACCTACCACCCACACAACCAACCCCCCAAATAAAATACTATCTAAAAAAAACTAAGCTCCCCATTGCCCTGAAAAGGGCATTTGGATGGGCATTGCCCTTAAAAGGGCAGTTATCTCTTTTGCGGCCCAAACCCTAATCTAAAAAATAAAACCCACACAATACACCCTTAAAAAAACCTAACACTAACCCCCTGAAGATTGACTTACTGTTCTGAAGATCTGACATTCATCCTCAAGGAAGCAGCAGAAGTCTTCATCCAACCGGGCAGAAGTCCTCAACGACACCAGGAGAAGTCTTCATCCAAGCCATCCTCCAGATGGGCAGAAGTCTTCATCCAGACGGCATCTTCTATATTCATCCATCCGACGCGGAGCGGGTCCATCTTCAAGACATTTGACGCAGAGCATCCTCTTCCAATGAAGTCTTCTTACTGAATGACGGGTCCTTTAAGTGACATCATTCAAGACACCGTCCCTTAGATTCCGATTGGCTGATAGAATTCTATCAGCCAATTGGAATTAAGGTAGAAAAAATCCTATTGGCTGATGCAATCAGTCAATAGGATTGAAGTTCAATCCTACTGGCTGATCCAATCAGCCAATAGGATTGAGCTTGCATTCTATTGGCTGATTGGAAAAGCCAAGAGAATGCCAGCTCAATCCTATTGGCTGATTGGATCAGCCAATAGGATAGAACTTCAGCTAAGATAATAGCTGTGTGTTGTTCTTAGTTGTTTCTTTTGTAGATAACATTTTACTGCTGTATATTGAAGTAAAAAATTCCTGCTTACCAAATCAAACCTCAATCATATGAGGTACGATGATTACTCTGCCTGAATAAAGATGATTTTGTCTTTCAACCTTGATTTCTTATCCTTAGGATTTCTTGGTCCATTTCTTGATCCCTGTTAGAAGGAGCCTTTATATTCAATGGTAATCCTGGACTTTCTACTATTCGTTCCTGTGCTGGTGAGAATCTTTATCCCCTCAGGAGTATGAAGAGCAATGGGCAAAGGTTCCCAAGATTATGGGGGAAGGAAAAAAGCACACATAGCGTAATACTGTATAACATAAAATGAAATTATACTAATATACTAATGCTTACATTAGTAGACCTCAATCCATGATGAGGTAAGATTTGCAGCTTATATAAAAAAAAAAGATTGATAATAATATATTTCCAGATGAGACCTTGTTCATAAATGGTCGCTAGTGCAGTAGAGTATATGTACTCTATAACTCACGTTATTCTCTTAGTTCCATCAAGGGGCTTATGAACTTTAGAGTATCTGCTTACATATCTTAGTGAGAAGTTGGGTATAATAGTATAAAAATGTGACCAAAGTTTAGTGCAAAATTGTACTGTTAAGATCAAGATGTTATGCTTATATAGGAAATAGTATCTGTGCCGTATAATACTTAAAATAATCAGCTGTAGCAATAGACTGTTGCTGGCTGCCGGTTGGAGAAGAACCTATCCGCCCATTTATATCGTCCTACTACTACTATACTTTTCAGACAAACTTCTAGTTTGTTTGTTTTTCTGGTTCCTGGAAATGGCAGATAGCATCTGCCATTTCTTTGTCTTCTTGGTTGAGACTTCTGATCCATCAGGCTTTTTTTGGAGGCAGGTCAGAATTCACCTTAGCAGATTACTGTTACTTCTAGATTAGTTGCCATTTCTTGGACTTTTATGAATGAGGATTCAGTTGACCAAATTTGCAAGACACTTACTTGGTCTTCTTTGCATACTTTTACTACGTTCTACCATTTTGATGTTTTTGCTTCTTCTGATGCAGCCTTTGTAGAAAAGTTATTCAGCCAGTTGCCTCAGGACTTTTAACTCTTTGTTTTTTTCAGTGCATTGTTATGCCCTTTTTTGTTTTTTGGGTTCTTTGGGATTGTGGATTTAGTTCTTCATTGAAAAAAAAGTTGTTTTTTAAATTCCACCCTTTATGTTTCATTACTTGTGGACTCCACAGCTTGGGTATTAGTTCCCAGGAGTAATGGATTGTGAGCTCTCACCACCTGAATGAAACAAAACATAATTTATGCTTAATTAAATCATTTCTTTCATGGTGATCAGAGCCCACGAGACCCCACTCTTTGTTTTTTTTTGTGGTGTCATTTTTTTCTCTCGCACATCTGTTTTCCCTGCTCCTCTTTTTTTGCTCTTATTTCTTTTCCTTCCTCTTTTGCTTGGCTATACGTTAGACTGAGGTGCCAGTAAGGTGAAAGGGATTTTGTAGAGCTCTTGGGGTTTGTGAATCTTTGCCTCCTTTTAGTAGCAGGGAAGAGTGATTCCCAGGAGTAATGGATCATGGGCTCTCACTACCATGAAAGAAATTAATTGGAGGTGTGAATGGTAAAGGGATATCGGTGCTCTTACTAAAGGGGTTGAAGGATTTAGTTGATCAATAAACATCCATTGGAGAGGGGTTTTGGGGTTGTGCTAGCAGAGTCTGGGTCCTCTGTTAAAAGGGCTTAGATTTCAACTGGGGCTGGTGGAGATCAGTAAGTGGTGTCTGATCAACTGGGGATGGCCAGTGGCATCACTAGGGTTGGTGTCACCCAGTGCGGTAACTCATGGTGTCACCCCCACTGAGCATGACAGACACACACACACATTTATATATGCCACCAACACATGGCACCTGTCCACACGACGGCTGAGTAGCTCCTTACAAAATTCACATTATATAATAATAACAACAGTACCAACTGCAATAATAATAATAATTTGTTTAAGTAGTTTATATAAGTGTTGGCAGCTCTTAGTAGCTATTGAAGGTTATTTTTGTTAAAACATATTCTCCCGCCACAGAGCTGACTTTCTCACTTTGCAATGCATGTCAGTATCATAAAATTCTCTTGGAACTACCAGCTCAGAAATAATATGCGAGAGGGGGGAGCGTGTTTGAGATTGAAAACAAAGCATTGGTAGGGGTAGCATCTGAACTGATAGCAGGAGTTTTAACAACTCCCCTACACACAGAACCAATACCTGTTCTATTCTTCCCCCCAATAAATTTGTTGTCAAACACCAGGTCCCTTACTCGTATGCCAAACCCATCACCCTGCACTATGCAGCCAGCTAACACTGCCCTCTCTGCCACTTCTTTAATTTCATTCTACCGGTGTTATCCTTGATACCCAGTTTTACCCTAATTTGTGTCACCAAGTCCAACATCCATTCCCTGATACTTTCCCGGTTCTTCTAATCCATTATGCAATCTTCCCCCAGCTCAGTCTGGTATGACCTGCTCCTGCAGCAGCTGCTCCCGGGTCCCCAGTACATGCGGGCAACCTGAATGCAAAATCTTCCAGGAAGTTCAAGCTCCACCAGCAGACGCTCTTTCTCGCTACCCTCCGCCCGCAAACCACAATCTGTTTTAGTTGGAACTGCACCTGAACAAAGTGAGATGTGAAGGCCAGCAGCAACGAGTTGAGCAGGTCCTGCTCTTCCTCCAGCTTTCTTAGCATCTCCCTGGTCCCCCCCTAGCAGACCACCATGGTGAGACCGTGCAGTGCGTGAGACAACCAGTTGCCATGTGTGTTTTGGGTGGGGCAGTGCTGCACTGCCCTGCGTTGTGCAGGGCATGCCGCACAGTGTACAAAGTAAAGTAATATTAATAATAAATAATAGTTTAATACAGCACAGTAAGAGTTAGTTTAATAACATAGTTTAATACAGCACAGCACTTGACTCATAATCATAACTCTTATAAACGATAATAAACTATTATATTCAAAATACAACTTGATGGTGTATGGTGTGGTGTCACCCCCCCTTAGGGTGTCACCTGGGTGTGGGCTGCACCCCCTAGTGATGCCACTGAGGGTGGCTGTGTCAGGGGTGGGGTCTTTAGGATAGGCTGGGGTGAATCCTTGAGGTGTCGGAGCAGGCTTTTAGGCATCTATGTTTGTGCTTCAAATGACCTTTAGGTATTTATCTGGTCGAAGAAGTAAAGGAATGCATTTGGAAGTGTGATTATTTGGAAATACAAAAAAAAAAGGAGGAAAAAAGGAAGAAAGGGTATTGAAAGCTACCAAATGTTTAGCAACTGGTCTAAGACATTTTGTTTTCTGGCAAATGTTATTTGTGAGAAATTCCTGGATCAAGGTTCCTAATTGTTTTGTTACCTGACATGTGATAGTGGGAGCTTATAGGACATATGGGGGAATGGCATGGTGGCAGAGACTTGCCGTCCTTACAAAGATTAGGTGGGATGGTAGGGATATGGGAATTAGGCTAGAGATTATTACGCCATTAAGGTCAGTCCTTTTGTGGCCTTAGGGCAGCAGGAAGTTTGGATGGCAGAAGTGCTGCCATGGCTATTACAAAGGGCTGTGCTTTCTGCTTCATGAGGGGAAGTGCAGGTTCAGAATGTCTTGCAAATATAAGCATGAGTGCTCCAGCTGCGGAGGGGCTGATGCCATGTCTATGGGTTTCAAGAGGAAAAATTACATTGAAACCAGGTGAGGGTAAACCAGATTGCCCCTGGCAAGAGTAATACAGTAAGATGCGGGTAATAGCTGCTGATGCAGAGTTATTGTTCATTGGGTTTAGTTTGGGATTTATCATTCCATTTGTGGGGCAACTTTTGATAATTTTGGCCAGGGATTTTCCGGAGGTGGTTAGGGGTAAGCGGGAGAAGGAGGTGGATTTGTGGCATATGGTGAGACCATTTCTTCTACTCCTTTGCCTAATTTATGGAGTTCTTCTTTAGGGGTTGTCCCGAAGGAAGTTCCTGGACAGTTCAGGATGATTTACCATCTTTCCCACCCAAAGAATCTTTGGTGATTGATGGGATCGGTCCTCCTTTTGTGGCAGATGCTTCTTTTGATAGAACGGTGGCTTTGGTATGGGGTGTATGGGTAGAGGGGATCTGCTGGCAAAAGTTGATCACCCGATTTTGCATCACCTTCTGGGCTGTTATTTAGATGGGGCTTATTTTATTGACTTATGTTTACCTATGGGGTGTTCCACCTCCTGCTCCTATTTTTCAAAAAAGTTAGCAACTTTGTGGGTGGGGTGGTGTGGAAACGGTTAGAGTTATATTCCCTCATTTATTATCTTGACGATTTCATGTTTGTGAGTAAGGCTGGGTCCAATGAGTATGGGCGTCTGATGGCTTAATTCATGACAGTAGCAGAGGAGTTTGGGATTTCTGTGGCAACGGATAAGATAAAAGGCCTTGAAAATCGCTCCCGCCGCAATAATTTGAGGCTGGTGGGCCTACCAGAATCAGTCTTAAATAAAGATCTCATGGATTTTGTGCAACGCCAGTTGCCGAAGCTGATTGATATTACTCCGGGAGCCATGCCATTGATGGTAGAACGTGTGCACAGAATCGGTGCGTAACACTCACTTACAGACCACATGGGCCCCAGACAAGTAATATTTAAACTGCTTAACTATCAAGCAAAAATGATCATTTTGCAAGCTTACCGTCAGATAAAAGAATTGAAATACCAGGATAAAAAGCTGCTTATATTCCAAGACTTTTCTTCAGAAGTGGCACGTAAACGCAAAGAGTTTGCCACACATTGTAACAGATTGTATGGGGAAGGGAGCAAGGTGGCTCTACTATACCCTGCCAGACTTCGGCTACAGACACCCAGTGGACCGAGATTCTTTGCATCTCCCAAAGAGCTACAGCTGTTTCTGAGCAGAGAGGAGCGACTAAAAGGGAGCCATGATGTCTGAACAGGCCCTGTTATCTTTAAAGATCTATCGCAAGGCGAGACAAGGAAGAAGCCCCACACATGGAGTGAAGAAGAAGAGTAACATTGATGGCTCACGAAAGTAGAACCCAACTGAGGGTCAAACGGAGTGCTAGGACTGAACCAGGACATTGCTCCGGAACGTTAAGTTCAAAGTTTACATTTAAGTTTCTTGTAGGGTTGTTGTTGAATGTTATTGTTTTACGGTTATGGTTTCTCCAGAAGGCACAACATTTTACAAGAACAGGTGACACCAATACCTCTGAATCTTTATCAGAGGGACAGATTAAGAGTATTTGGAATGACATGGACAGTGAAATTAGATCAGGACTTTGGAAGGGATACCATGTGGTAAAGTATGGTGTGACTATCAATTTTGTTTTTAATTTTTCTGTTATCATGATGAGATGTCTACTTGTGATCCTGATACTTCAGATAGGATGTGGATGTATAACTTGATGAGTATATCTATGGTTTAATTTTAAATGGGTACAAACTGTAAATTAATTATTGCAGCATGGAATGTGGGAGGGATCACGTTTACTGCAAAAAGGTCTATGATACTAACATGTTTAAAAGTAATGCAGGCTGATGTGGCCCTCCAACAGGAGACACACCTTACTAAGAACGAGCATGCTAAACTGAAGAGAGGTTGGGTAGAGAAAGTAATTTTTACACCAGACACAAGAAGGAAAAGGGGGGTAGTGATGTTATTTAGAAAAGGTCTAAATGTAACTATAAATAAGGAAATATTAGACGAAGAGGGACGAAATATTTTGCTAGAAATTATATTTTTAGGTAACAAATATAATGTATGTAACGTGTATGGGCCAAATAAATGTAAAAAAAAATTGCCAGCACTTGCAGGATACGCTAATAGCAGCTGTAGATTCACCGATCATAATTGGAGGGGACTTTAACATAGCACAGGAGACACCTCTGGGTCGCTTTAAGGACCCCACTATGTCTAAGAGAGGGACAACAAAGGGGGACAAAAATGAACGTACAGACCAGACTATTTCTAATTTTAAGCACACTTTTAACCTGATTGATAGCTGGAGAGTTAGACATCCAGATAATAGGGACTATACTTGCCTGTCTAAAACTTATCATACAATGTCAATGATCGATTATTTTCTAGCTTCCCAATGGTAAACTCAGACCCAAATGGTTGACAATAGGGAAGACCCCAGATCAGCTGTATAAAAGACAATGGAGATTCCCAAAGTTTCTGGCACATAGTCACGATTTTAAAACTTTGCAGACTGCATGGAATGAGTACATCACACATAATGAAGGGGATTGTCTAAGAGGGGATCTGTTTTGGCACGCTTCTAAAGCAGTCATGAGGGGTGAGATCACGTCATACATGGCAAACCACTGTAAAAAGAAAAAGTAAATGAAAATGTTGACTCATTTAACCAACCAGGTAACCACCACTTACTGTAGCTATTTAAGTAACCCCCCAAATGAGATGAGGTCAGCCTATTATGTAAAACAAAAAAGAGAGGGATACATATCTTCAATCACTAGAAGAAGTATATAACACACAGAGGCAAGGGATATTTTACAGGATGGGGAACGAGTCAGGTAAACTGTTATTCAATATACTGAGAACATACACACCTAGAACATATATCCAAGCTTTACGCACAAAGGGTAACAGAGCATTGACTACACCTGAAATCTCGAATATCCTAAGAGAATATTACCAAAAGCTGTACCAAAAACAAGACCTAAATGCGCCTGCTCAGAGTTATTTCTGGAACAATATAAACTTACAAAGTATTACGAGAGAACAGGCAGATCAAATTAATGCACCAATAGATCTAAAGGAAGTAAGGCAGACCATTAAGAATTCCCCAGGAGGAAAATCATCTGGTCCAGATAGGCATCCTATGGAATATTAAAAACTGCTGCAGGAAGAGATCTCCCCAGTACTCAGGGTTTTATACAACCAATATTTGGGCATGGTTAGTACCCCTAGTTCCTTATTCACAGACACTCATATCTGTCTAATACCCAAACCAGAGAAGGACCAAGAACAGTGACTATAAACTGTTGACTAAGATCATGGCTAATAGATTGGCAAACATACGCCCTCACGTGATACATACTGACCAAATAGGGTTCATTAAAAACAGATCACTGACTACTAACATAAGGAAGGTATTAGCAGTTGTCAATTACTACTGGACTGAGTGCAGAGAGGGAAGGGGGGAGGAACTGTCAGACACCTGTCTTTTGTCATTAGATGCGGAGAAGGCATTCAACAGAGTTGAGTGGCCCTATCTGTTTGACACCCTTAAAAGATTCGGTATCCAGGGAAACTTCCTAGGCTTGCTTCAAAAATTATATGGTAACCCAAAGACCTCACTAAAATTAAAAGGGCAACTGTCTGCTCTGTTCCAGCTTGAAAGAGGCACCCGACAGGGCTGCCCACTGTGGCCCTTATTATTTGACTTAGCTATAGAGCCATTGGCTATCCATTTAAGGGGGCTGCTCGAGGGCATGCCTGTGTGCTCCACGAGGGTGAAAATCTCGCTGAACATGGATGACATGCTGTTATTCATCAGCAATCCTGAAGTGGTTGTCCCGTTGATAATGTCAGACATAGACAAATTTGGTAATTTTTCTGGATTTAAAATTAATGTAGAAAAATCTAAGCTTCTTTGGCTCAGGAGGAAGAACACAGAATCAGTATTAGACTCACAGTTTCAAATAGTAACTGGTTCATTCCGATACTTAGGCATTCAAATAGCAGCAAACCCTTCTTTGTGGTACTCACATACGGCTAGATTTGGAGTTTGGCGGTAAAAGGGCTGTTAACGCTCCGCGGGTTTTTTTCTGGCCGCACCATAAATTTAACTCTGGTATCGAGAGTTCAAACAAATGCTGCGTTAGGCTCCAAAAAAGGAGCGTAGAGCATTTTTACCGCAAATACAACTCTCGATACCAGAGTTGCTTACGGACGCGGCCGGCCTCAAAAACGTGCTCGTGCACGATTCTCCCATAGGAAACAATGGGGCTGTTTGAGCTGAAAAAAAACCTAACACCTGCAAAAAAGCAGCGTTCAGCTCCTAACGCAGCCCCATTGTTTCCTATGGGGAAACACTTCCTACGTCTGCACCTAACACTCTAACATGTACCCCGAGTCTAAACACCCCTAGCCTTACACTTATTAACCCCTAATCTGCCGCCCCCGCTATCGCTGACCCCTGCATTACACTTTTAACCCCTAATCTGCCGCTCCGTAAACCGCCGCCACCTACGTTATCCCTATGTACCCCTAATCTGCTGCCCTAACATCGCCGACCCCTATGTTATATTTATTAACCCCTAATCTGCCCCCCACAACGTCGCCGACACCTACCTACACTTATTAACCCCTAATCTGCCGACCGGACCTGAGCGCTACTATAATAAAGTTATTAACCCCTAATCCGCCTCACTAACCCTATCATAAATAGTATTAACCCCTAATCTGCCCTCCCTAACATCGCCGACACCTACCTTCAATTATTAACCCCTAATCTGCCGACCGGAGCTCACCGCTATTCTAATAAATGTATTAACCCCTAAAGCTAAGTCTAACCCTAACACTAACACCCCCCTAAGTTAAATATAATTTTTATCTAACGAAATAAATTAACTCTTATTAAATAAATGATTCCTATTTAAAGCTAAATACTTACCTGTAAAATAAATCCTAATATAGCTACAATATAAATTACATTTATATTATAGCTATTTTAGGATTAATATTTATTTTACAGGTAACTTTGTATTTATTTTAACCAGGTACAATAGCTATTAAATAGTTAAGAACTATTTAATAGTTACCTAGTTAAAATAATTACAAATTTACCTGTAAAATAAATCCTAACCTAAGATATAATTAAACCTAACACTACCCTATCAATAAAATAATTAAATAAACTACCTACAATTACCTACAATTAACCTAACACTACACTATCAATAAATTAATTAAACACAATTGCTACAAATAAATACAATTAAATAAACTATCTAAAGTACAAAAAATAAAAAAGAACTAAGTTACAGAAAATAAAAAAATATTTACAAACATAAGAAAAATATTACAACAATTTTAAACTAATTACACCTACTCTAAGCCCCCTAATAAAATAACAAAGACCCCCAAAATAAAAAATTCCCTACCCTATTCTAAATTTAAAAAGTTACAAGCTCTTTTACCTTACCAGCCCTGAACAGGGCCCTTTGCGGGGCATGCCCCAAGAAGTTCAGCTCTTTTGCCTGTAAAAGAAAACATACAATACCCCCCCCCCAACATTACAACCCACCACCCACATACCCCTAATCTAACCCAAACCTCCCTTAAATAAACCTAACACTAAGCCCCTGATGATCTTCCTACCTTGTCTTCACCATGCCAGGTTCACCGATCCGTCCTGGCTCCAAGATCTTCATCCAACCCAAGCGGGGGCTAGACATCCACTGAAGAAGTCCAGAAGAGGGTCCAAAGTCTTCCTCCTATCCGGCAAGAAGAGGACATCCGGACCGGCAAACATCTTCTCCAAGCGGCATCTTCTATGTTCTTCCATCCGATGACGACCGGCTCCATCTTGAAGACCTCCAGCGCGGATCCATCCTCTTCTTCCGACGACTAGACGACGAATGACGGTTCCTTTAAGGGACGTCATCCAAGATGGCGTCCCTCGAATTCCGATTGGCTGATAGGATTCTATCAGCCAATCGGAATTAAGGTAGGAATTTTCTGATTGGCTGATGGAATCAGCCAATCAGAATCAAGTTCAATCCGATTGGCTGATCCAATCAGCCAATCAGATTGAGCTCGCATTGTATTGGCTGATCGGAACAGCCAATAGAATGCGAGCTCAATCTGATTGGCTGATTGGATCAGCCAATCGGATTGAACTTGATTCTGATTGGCTGATTCCATCAGCCAATCAGAAAATTCCTACCTTAATTCCGATTGGCTGATAGAATCCTATCAGCCAATCGGAATTCGAGGGACGCCATCTTGGATGATGTCCCTTAAAGGAACCGTCATTCGTCGTCTAGTCGTCGGAAGAAGAGGATGGATCCGCGCTGGAGGTCTTCAAGATGGAGCCGGTCGTCATCGGATGGAAGAACATAGAAGATGCCGCTTGGAGAAGATGTTTGCCGGTCCGGATGTCCTCTTCTTGCCGGATAGGAGGAAGACTTTGGACCCTCTTCTGGACTTCTTCAGTGGATGTCTAGCCCCCGCTTGGGTTGGATGAAGATCTTGGAGCCAGGACGGATCGGTGAACCTGGCATGGTGAAGACAAGGTAGGAAGATCATCAGGGGCTTAGTGTTAGGTTTATTTAAGGGGGGTTTGGGTTAGATTAGGGGTATGTGGGTGGTGGGTTGTAATGTTGGGGGGGGGGTATTGTATGTTTTCTTTTACAGGCAAAAGAGCTGAACTTCTTGGGGCATGCCCCGCAAAGGGCCCTGTTCAGGGCTGGTAAGGTAACAGAGCTTGTAACTTTTTAAATTTAGAATAGGGTAGGGAATTTTTTATTTTGGGGGTCTTTGTTATTTTATTAGGGGGCTTAGAGTAGGTGTAATTAGTTTAAAATTGTTGTAATATTTTTCTTATGTTTGTAAATATTTTTTTATTTTTTGTAACTTAGTTCTTTTTTATTTTTTGTACTTTAGCTAGTTTATTTAATTGTATTTATTTGTAGGAATTGTGTTTAATTAATTTATTGATAGTGTAGTGTTAGGTTAATTGTAGGTAATTGTAGGTAGTTTATTTAATTAATTTATTGATAGGGTAGTGTTAGGTTTAATTATATCTTAGGTTAGGATTTATTTTACAGGTAATTTTGTTATTATTTTAACTAGGTAACTATTAAATAGTTCTTAACTATTTAATAGCTATTGTACCTGGTTAAAATAATTACAAAGTTGCCTGTAAAATAAATATTAATCCTAAAATAGCTATAATATAATTATAATTTATATTGTAGCTATATTAGGATTTATTTTACAGGTAAGTATTTAGCTTTAAATAGGAATCATTTATTTAATAAGAGTTAATTTATTTCGTTAGATAAAAATTATATTTAACTTAGGGGGGTGTTAGTGTTAGGGTTAGACTTAGCTTTAGGGGTTAATACATTTATTAGAATAGCGGTGAGCTCCGGTCGGCAGATTAGGGGTTAATAATTGAAGGTAGGTGTCGGCGATGTTAGGGAGGGCAGATTAGGGGTTAATACTATTTATGATAGGGTTAGTGAGGCGGATTAGGGGTTAATAACTTTATTATAGTAGCGCTCAGGTCCGCTCTGCAGATTAGGGGTTAATAAGTGTAGGTAGGTGTCGGCGACGTTGTGGGGGGCAGATTAGGGGTTAATAAATATAACATAGGGGTCGGCGATGTTAGGGGCAGAAGATTAGGGGTACATAGGGATAACGTAGGTGGCGGCGATTTGCGGTCGGAAGATTAGGGGTTAATTATTTTAAGTAGCTTGCGGCGACGTTGTGTGGGGCAAGTTAGGGGTTAATAAATATAATATAGGGGTCGGCGGGGTTAGGGGCAGCAGATTAGGGGTACATAAGTATAACGTAGGTGGCGGTCGGCAGATTAGGGGTTAAAAATTTTAATCGAGTGGCGGCGATGTGGGGGGACCTCGGTTTAGGGGTACATAGGTAGTTTATGGGTGTTAGTGTACTTTAGGGTACAGTAGTTAAGAGCTTTATAAACCGGCGTTAGCCAGAAAGCTCTTAACTCCTGCTTTTTTCAGGCGGCTGGAATCTTGTCGTTAGAGCTCTAACGCTCACTGCAGAAACGACTCTAAATACCAGCGTTAGAAAGATCCCATTGAAAAGATAGGCTACGCAAATGGCGTAGGGGGATCTGCGGTATGGAAAAGTCGCGGCTGTAAAGTGAGCGTTAGACCCTTTAATCACTGACTCCAAATACCAGCGGGCGGCCAAAACCAGCGTTAGGAGCCTCTAACGCTGGTTTTGACGGCTACCGCCGAACTCTAAATCTAGGCCTTAATGTTACTTCTATAGTTAGGAAAACAGAGGAGACTCTGAAGAAATGGATGCACCTTCCATTGTCTTTTACAGGAAGGGTGAGCATAATAAAAATTATTGTCTTTCCCCGATTATTGTACGTATTACAGGCACTTCCTCTAATGCTCAGTCATAAAGATGTTTACGCGCTGCACTCAGCATACTCCTGGTTTTTGTGGCAGAATAAAAAGAAAAGAAAAGGACTATACAAATTGTTTAATCCTACACACCAAGTGAGGCTTAAGCTACCAAACACGAGATTGTATAACTGGGCAGCACTCTCTAAGATAGCACTGTATTGGTTGACTGGGCTAGGAACTAGAGGAGGGGATCATTTCACCTATTGCATTGAAATCCCTCCCTTTCATCAATATAGAACAACTCCCAGATCATATAAAAACAATTACATTTTTAAGGGGTCAATCTTAGATTGGAAAAAAATGTCAAAATAATGGGGTAATAAAGGATCAGGCACCAAACTAAAACCGATTAGAGGTAATATGGAATTTTTTCCTGGTATAACGGTGGGTCCATATAAACAGTGGGAATCACGGGGCCTCATGTTGGTAGGACAACTGTTGGATAAGGTGAATAAATGCGTCAGGACCTTTGACCAGATCAAAGAAAGATATCAGATACCACAAAGACAATATTTTGCCTACTTGCAAGTTAGGCACTATGCTAACACTTTAATTAGATTAGATGACACCATCTGGGATAACTCACACTGAGATACGATATACTCACTGGGGAAACAGGGTTACAGATCTATATCTTTCTAGTACAACCTTTTGATGGCAGCTAAATCTGACATAGCCCTAGACAAGATGACACAACAGTGAAGAGAGGGGGATCATGTAAATCTGCTGAAGGAAGATGTAGTTTTGAGTTTTGGGAGAGTTAGGTCTGCTACGATCTTGGCAGATCTTAGAGAGACACAATACAAACAGCTATACAGGGCATACATTACCCCAAGACAATGGTCGAAGTGTATGAACCCAGAGGTGCATTATGCAAGAAATGTTTGCACCCCTACCCAACTTTTGAGCATCTGTTTTGGCGCTGCCCTAAGCTAATGAGGTTCTGGAAGCAGACTGAATACTGGCTGGGGGTTATTTTGGAACAAGAGACAAAGCTAGATTGGGATGGGATTTTATTACTAACGGGGGAGAAGAAGGAGCAGGTCACAGTAGGTTGGTCAATAACATACTGCTATTGGCCAGGAAACTTATATTGAACCTATGGTTGAGTGCTAGAGCTCCAACCTTGCAGCAACTCAAACTGGTACTAACAAAATAATTATTTATTGAACACACAGATGTTAAGGGTGAGGTATCAGTTCATATCAGGCAGTTCTTCAGGAAGTGGAAAATGTATATACTTACTCTGCCTATTGGCTTGCAAAAGCAAGTAGTGGCACCTTTTGCAACAGCTCCCTATATCCCGGAGGAGCAATTGAAAGGGAATTGGTGTTTCATGTAATGTATGTTGCTTTTCATAATGCAGATACAGGCCAGGGAGAACAGATTGGTTTAGTTAGCTAGACTAGGATTGTTTATGACAATGTTTTGTTGGAAAATATAAATGAAAAATGAACTTGGAGACTGATATTAGTACAACTTCTAAGTAGTGATGTCCTGAACTGTTCGCTGGAGAACAGTTACCGGCGAACATAGCTTGTTCGCGTTCGCCGCCGCGGGCGAACATATGCAATGTTCGATCCGCCCCTATTCGTCATCATTGAGGAAACTTTGACCCTGTATATCACAGTCTGTAGACACATTACAGCCAATCAGCAGCAGACACTCACTTCCAGACCCTCCCATGTCACGGGCAGCAGCCATTTTAGAATCATTGTGATGCAGCTTTTGAATAGAGAAGAGGTTTAGTGTTGCAGCTCCAGATTTTAATGGGAAATTGATAGCTAGACTAGTGTATTCAGTCTCCACTACAGTCCTGAAGGACTCATCTGATCTCTGCTGTAAGGACAGCACCCCAAAAAGCCCTTTTTAGGGCTACATCAGTCTTTTTTTTTTTTTTTTTTAAATTGTCTTTTTTTTTTTTTTTTGCATAGGGCTAGAACTCCAGTTGTTTGGTTTTTTTGGCATTTGCCTGCCTGCCACCAGCCTGTGTGTGAGCCTCACAGCATATATTGTACCAACTTGCTCACTGCCATCACTCATATCTGGTGTAACATTATTTTAAATTTAAAAAAAAAAAAACTTTTACATTAGTTTGCTAATTGCAAGTTTAATCTAATTTTGTGATTAATTCCTCTGTGCCACCACTCATATCTGGTGGTGTATCATTATTGTAAATTAAAAAAAAAAACAAATTTAAATTAGTTTGTTAGTGTAATCTAATTTCATTTTCCATCAGGCCTGGGTCTCTCAGGCACACAGCATATACTGTTATTAATTGCTCTGTGCCACCCCCACCACTCATATCTGGTGGTGTAACATTATTTTAAATTTAAAAAACAAAACTTTTACATTAGTTTGCTAATTGCAAGTTTAATCTAATTTCATTTTCTATCAGGCCTGTGTGCCAGGCACCCAGCAAGCATATACTGTGATTAATTGCTGTGTGCCACCACTCATATCTGGTGGTGTAACGGAACATTATTGTAAATTAAAAAAACAAACAAATTTACATTAGTTTGTTAATGTAATATAATTTCATTTTCCATCAATCCTGGGTCTCTCAGGCACACAGCATATACTGTTATTAATTGCTCTGTGCCACCCCCACCACTTATATCTGGTGTAACATTATTTTAAAAAACAAAACTTTTACATTAGTTTGCTAATTGCAAGTTTAATCTAATTTCATTTTCCATCAGGCCTGTGTGCCAGGCACCCAGCAAGCATATACTGTGATTAATTCCTCAGTGCCACCACTCATATCTGTTGTAACATTAGTGTAAATCTTTTTAAAACAAATTTTTACATCAGTCTGGTAGTGTTATTGAATTTTAGTTGCCAGGTCAGCATAGTGCCAGCCTGTGTGTCAGGCTCCCAGCATATACTGTGCCTAATTCCATCCTCAGTGCCACCACTCATATCTTCTTGTTTAATAGTAGTGTAAGTGTACATTTAAAAAAAATAAACTTTTTGGATTGTGAAACATCAGTCTGCTTTTTTGTTTCCTGCTCACAGCGTATACTGTGCCCACTTGCCCAGTGCCACCACTCATATCTTGTTTAATAGTAGTGTAAGTGTACATTTAAAAACAAAAACAACTTTTTGGATTGTGAAACATCAGTCTTCTTTTTTGTTTCCTGCTCACAGCGTATACTGTGCCCACTTGCCCAGTGGCACCACTCATATCTTGTTTAATAGTAGTGTGTGTACATTTAAAAAAAATGACAGGCAGAGGCAGGCCACCCCACAGGTGCCGTTGTGGTCGTGGTGCTGTGATTCCCTTTGGCCCTAGAATAATGTCCTCGAAAAGTTCTGAGGACATAGTTGACTTTTTAACACAGGACACCCAATAGCTTCCGCTCCGAACCTTGACGCACCATCCTCCTCCAGCTTACCTTCGGGCAGCACCTCTCAAGTTACCACTCGCCCGCCTGCCGCCACCACCAACACTAGCACCACAGCCGCTTCGCTTGATCTGTCAGAGGAGTTATTTACACATCAGTTGGAAGAAATGAGTGATGCGCAACCATTATTGCCAGAGGATGTAGATAACAGGGATATGTCTCAGTCAGGCAGCATTACACACATGGACGTACGGTGTGATGATGATGATGTTGTACCTGCTGCGGGAGTTTGGTCTGTCACTGTGAAGTGGGTGTAACCCTTATACTACCTGATCGATACAACATCATACCTGATGTTTTAAAGCACGTTATTCCAAACAATTTAGGAATGTTAGGTGATTTATGCCCTTTATGGATTAAAACCAGACTCTGCATCAACTATGTAATTTTCTGTGGGAGTTTTGCCATGGATCCCCCTCCGGCATGCCACATTCCAGGTATTAGTACCCTTGAAACAACTTTCCCATCACTATTGTGGCCAGAAAGAGTCCCTGTGGGTTTTAAAATTCGCCTGCCTATTGAAGTCAATGGGGGTTTGCCCGGTTCGCCGGTTCGCGAACTTTTGCGGGAGTTCACGTTCGCAGTTCGCGAACCCAAATTTTTAGGTTCGCAACATCTCTACTTCTAAGTACAAAAAGAGAAGGTATATTTTATATTTGTCAGATTCTGTATGTTCATGGCGTATGTTCTATAAAAGACCTATTGCTGTACTTCAAGTTTCTCTAAATAAATAAAGTATGGAAAAAAAAAGGTTTCTCTAACTCTGTGTATGAGATTATTTCTGTTTAACCCCTTAACGACCAACGATGTACACTGTACATCGCTGGTCTTTCTTTGGGGGTTGCTTTTTCTATAGCACGGTATTGCCACAAGCAGTGCTATTTCAGGAAGCCAGCAAGAGGGAGGCTCTATTAACTATTATAAGCAGACAATCCTTAACGATCAGCGATGAGCAGGATACGTTGTGGTCATTAAGGGGTTAATTCGTGGCCATTGTATAACAGAGAGAGAAAATAAAAGAGAATACTTTTTATTTCCACAGTCTTGGGGAATTTTACTTTACTACTCTAGGGAGCACAAAAAAACTGACAATTTTGCTTTTCAATTTTGGGAAAAACCAGTGCACAGCTGGAATTAATACAACCCATGAAAAAAATAATAATAAACAATGTGAGCACAGTTCATTCTGATAGCTGCATGTCTGCTCATTTAATTTAAATGTACGTACTTCTGTGGTCAGAACAAACTGCTCTGCAGCGCTGTCAAATGAATAGTATTTAGTTAAGAAATAGCAATCAGTCTAAAAATGTGCAGCAAGTACTGGTCTCACAATACTTATGTTTCCAATTTTGTAAAAAAATAAATAAATAAATACACTTTGAATTATGAAATACGGAAAAAGATGAGACTTGCTTGGCCAACACCATTTTTATTATATCCCTGCGTATTCTATTCAGAGTGTATGATAAACCATAAAAAAATTGAGAGCGATAATAAACTGTTATGTATAAGGATTTTTTTTTAAGTAAAATTTTTTATTGAGACTTATACAGGCATATGGCAACATTCGAAAAACGGCACGAATTTTAACACATTTGTTCGTTCGAATTTCGAATGTACATAACATTCTAACATTAGATTTTCGAATGTTCTGTTTCGAATTTTATGATTACATTCGAAAATATTATTTTCGAAAAATTCGAATTTAGATTGTAATAGTATTTCCAATGCTTTTTCTTTAAATGTAATATTCGAATTATGCAATATTCGAATTAGAAAAAATTCAAATTTAACTTTGTAATAGTATTTCTAATGCTTTCTTTAAATGTAATATTCAAATTATGCAATATTCTATATAGAAACATTCAAAATGATATATTTGTATCTATTATGTATCAGTTTACTAGATTCCCGCCCTACCACATGAACTATTGAACTTCTGAATAGTATTTGTTAAATAGAATGTTAAATTCGAAATTTCGAATGTGGACATTCGATATAATTATAAACATTCAAATTCGAAAGTGACATTCGAAAACTGTAAATAACATTCGATTATAGAATTTTTAAGAATATTCGTTCTTATCAACATTCGCATTTATAATTCAAATTTCGGTAATAACATTCGTTCTACATTCGAAATTTGAAAATTTACACATTCGCCCATCCCTAGCACTGATATATATTTCTAACAAGAAGTGACAGAAGAGGATGTGCGAAGGTTGGGTCTAACGCATTTCTTCGTATCTAACTGGTTCCAAGAGTGTTAATCAGTGTGTAAGAAAGTGGTTCTAAAAGTCTCTTTTTCTAGGGGGCTTGTATAGCATGAAGGGCTAGTGAGTAATTATATCAAAAGTGATGTATAAGGATTTTAAAGAAGTAAATTATTCTGTCATTGGTTTAAGAAATATATAATATATAATAAGTAAATAATATTAACTATCTTTATTCATGCTAAAAAAATGTTTTAACATATATTAAATAATGGGTTCTAATATTAACAAAAGCTGCATTTATCTATAAAACAAATATGTTCTGTAGAAATCCAAACACTCAAACAGTCTGAGTGTTCAAAACTTCACCTTTAAATGCGTTTTAAGAACTACTGAATCCTGTGTACAAACAACTATTGAAGGACAATTAAATTCCCTTAAAAAAGAATAAAGTAAAAAAAAAAAAAAATGCTCTCTTTTGTTAAAGGTAAAGTCTACTTCAGAATTTGTATTGTTTGACAAAATAGATAATCCATTTATTACCCATTCCCCAGTTCTGCATAGCCAACACAGTTATGTCAATATATTTTTACCTCTGTGATTACCTTGTGTCTAAGCCTCTGCAGACGGCCCCCTTGTTTCAGTTCTTGCATTTTAGCCAATTCAGCGCTAACTCATAAATAACTCCACAGGAGTGAGAACAATGTTATATATATGGCACACAAGAACTAGAGCTGTCTAGCTGTGCAAAACTGTACAAACAACTAGAAATAACTTTGATATGACCTTACCTTAACTGAGCGACCTGTATTCATTTTATCTTGATTGGCTGTTTAGCATTTGTTCTGCTTCAAACTAATATTTAAAGTTTGCAATTAATTTTGTAAACCAGCTTAGAAGCCAACACAGCAGCCTGTAATATGTAGTTATCAGAATATCATTACAAATTGATAATTGTTTGAACTTTCTTGGCTTTAACTGTCCAAACTGACCAAATTTCAAATGGCACCTACTTTTGTAAAATATTATCAATCACACAAGAAGCTTGTTACAGTTATGCTTCCAAGTATTAAAGGGACATAAAACCCAAAATCTATATTACATTATTCAGATAGAACACACAATTTTAAACAACTTTTCGATCTACTTATATTTTCAAATTTTCTTAATTTTCTTGGTATCTTTTGTCGAAAAGCAGGAAGGTAAACTCAGGGTTATGTGCGTGATTACAGCAGTATATAGCAGCAATTTTGCACGAATGTTATAAATTAGCTAGAGCACTAAATGGCAGTATTTTTTTCCTGCCATGTAATGTAGACAAGTGTACACTTCCCACCCAGGTTTCTCTTCAACAAAGAATAACATAATTGATAATAGAAGTACATTTTGAACAGTTTTTTCTGTCCGAATTACGAAAGAAAAATCTTGGGTTTCCTGTCCCTTTAATTAAAGAAAGACAGTAATTTGTAATCACTGACTTGAGGCACAAAGATAATTTAATTTGACAACTTGGTTCCAAGTTGGTGCTTTGTGAACAGGCAACTTGTTCTACTTGTGCTAGTACGTCGCTAATGTTCTGGCAGCCAATAGAGGGCTCGTTTCCATTGAGCCATAATTCTGTTTGCATGCACTCGCTAACCGATAAATATGCTGTCGGAAGCAATATCGTTTATTGAATGCTTCCAACGGCCCGTTATAACCCAATTTCGGCAACCGGACTCTGGCTTCCTAAAACATTATTGTGTCCCATAGGAAGCCACTAATCTTTAAATTATATCTGCTTTCCAATGCCCGCGCAAACTGTAAATACACTGTCGGAGGCTGTTGAGCCGATACACTAACAAAAATGATACCCAGCTCAGCTAGGTGTAAAACAGGAAAAAAGTGCTCTTTGATACCTTTTTCCCCATTGAAATCTAACCCTACACTTCAAAACCCCTCTATCCGTCACCGCCCCCCCACATCTCAACTTATAATAAATGTATTAACCTCTAAACCGCCATGCCCCACAACTCAAACTATCTATTAAATCTATTAACGCCTAATCCGCAATTCCCCCACAACACAAAATATCTATTAAATCTATTAACCCCTAATCCGCAATGCCCCCACAATGCAAACTATCTATATAAACTATTAACCCCTAATCTACCTTTAACCCACAAGGCAAATAACTAATCACTAAGCTGTTTAACTTAGGGCAATGCCCTACAAAAGGCCCTTTTAAGGGCTATTGGTAGTTTAGTATTAGATTAGGGGGGGTTATTTGGCGGAGGGGGCTTTTTTATTTTCATAGGCCTAGATTTAGAGTTTGGCGGTAGCCGTGAAAACCAGCGTTAGAGGCTCCTAACGCTGGTTTTAGGCTACCTCCGGTATTTGGAGTCAGTCAAAAAAGGGTCTAACGCTCACTTTTCAGCCGTGACTTTTCCATACCGCAGATCCCCTTATGTCAATTGTGTATCCTATCTTTTCAATGGGATCTTTCTAACTCCGGTATTTAGAGTCGTGTCTGAAGTGAGCGTTAGAATTCTTACGACAAAACTCCAGCTGCAGAAAAAAGTCAGTAGTTAAGAGCTTTCTGGGCTAACGCCGGTTCATAAAGCTCTTAACTACTGTGCCCTAAAGTACACTAACACCCATAAACTACCTATGTACCCCTAAACCGAGGTCCCCCCACATCGCCGCAACTCGATTAAATTTTTTTAACCCCTAATCTGCCGACCGCCACCTACGTTATCCTTATGTACCCCTAATCTGCTGCCCCTAACACCGCCGACCTGGATCAGCCAATCGGATTGAACTTGATTCTGATTGGCTGATTCCATCAGCCAATCAGAATATTCCTACCTTAATTCCGATTGGCTGATAGAATCCTATCAGCCAATCGGAATTTGAGGGACGCCATCTTGGATGACGTCATTTAAAGGAACCGTCATTCGGCTAATAGGCGTCGGGAGAAGAGGATGTTCCGCGTCAGATGGAAGATGATGGCTCCCGAAGAAAGAAGATTGAAGATGCCGTTGATAGAAGACTTCATCCGGATCATGGACCTCTTCAGCTCCCGCTTGGATGAAGACTTCAGCCGGATCATGGACCTCTTCAGCTCCCGCTTGGATAATGACTTCAGCCGGATCATGGACCTCTTCAGCCCCCCGCTTGGGCTTGGATCAGGACATCGGAGGAGCTCTTCTGGATCGATCGGTGAACCTGGTATGGTGAAGATAAGGTAGGAAGATCTTCAGGGGCTTAGTGTTAGGTTTATTTAAGGGGGGTTTGGGTTAGATTAGGGGTATGTGGGTGGTGGGTTGTAATGTTGGGGGGGTATTGTATGTTTTTTTTTACAGGCAAAAGAGCTGAACTTCTTGGGGCATGCCCCGCAAAGGGCCCTGTTCAGGGCTGGTAAGGTAAAAGAGCTTTGAACTTTAGTAATTTTGAATAGGGTAGGGCATTTTTTTATTTTGGGGGGCTTTGTTATTTTATTAGGGGGCTTAGAGTAGGTGTAATTAGTTTAAAATTGTTGTAATATTTTTCTTATGTTTGTAAATATTTTTTTATTTTTTGTAACTTAGTTCTTTTTTATTTTTTGTACTTTAGATAGTTTATTTCATTGTAGTTATTTGTAGGTATTGTATTTAATTAATTTATTGATAGTGTAGTGTTAGGTTTAATTGTAACTTAGGTTAGGATTTATTTTAAAGGTAATTTTGTAATTATTTTAACTATTTTAGCTATTAAATAGTTCTTAACTATTTCATAGCTATTGTACCTGGTTAAAATAAATACAAAGTTACCTGTAAAATAAATATTAATCCTAAAATAGCTATAATATAATTATAATTTATATTGTAGCTATATTAGGATTTATTTTACAGGTAAGTATTTAGCTTTAAATAGGAATAATTTATTTAATAAGAGTTAATTTATTTCGTTAGATTTAAATTATATTTAAGTTAGGGGGTGTTAGTGTTAGGGTTAGACTTAGCTTTAGGGGTTAATACATTTATTAGAATAGCGGTGAGCTCCAGTCGGCAGATTAGGGGTTAATGTTTGAAGTTAGGTGTCGGCGATGTTAGGGAGGGCAGATTAGGGGTTAATACTATTTATTATAGGGTTAGTGAGGCGGATTAGGGGTTAATAACTTTATTATGATAGCGGTGCGGTCCGCTCGGCAGATTAGGGGTTAATAAGTGTAGGCAGGTGGAGGCGACGTTGTGGGGGGCAGATTAGGGGTTAATAAATATAATATAGGGGTCGGCGGTGTTAGGGGCAGCAGATTAGGGGTACATAGGGATAATGTAAGTAGTGGCGGTTTATGGAGCGGCAGATTAGGGGTTAAAAATAATATGCAGGGGTCAGTGATAGCGGGGGCGGCAGAATAGGTGTTAATAAGTGTAAGGTTAGGGGTGTTTAGACTCGGGGTACATGTTAGAGTGTTAGGTGCAGACGTAGGAAGTGTTTCCCCATAGCAAACAATGGGGCTGCGTTAGGAGCTGAACGCGGCTTTTTTGCAGGTGTTAGGTTCTTTTTCAGCTCAAACAGCCCCATTGTTTCCTATGGGGGAATCGTGCACGAGCACGTTTTTGAGGCTGGCTGCGTCCGTAAGCAACTCTGGTATCGAGAGTTGCAGTTGCGTTAAAAATGCTCTACGTTCCTTTTTTGGAGCCTAACGCTGACATTCTGTGGACTCTCAATACCAGAGTTATTTTAAAGGTGCGGCCAGAAAAAAGCCGGCGTTAGCTACGCGGGTCGTTACAGACAAAACTCTAAATCTAGCCGATAGGGATTAGGTTTAATTTTTTAATTTTTTATAATTTTGTTTATTATTTTATGTAATGTTAGACTTTTTTATTTTCTGTAATTTTAGCTTAATGCAAACTTAGTTTTTTTTTATATTTTCAGTAATGTTAGCTTTTTTCTTTTAATTATAATTTAGGATTATTTTAATTTATGTAATGGGGTTCATTTAGGGGTTGTTAGGTTAGGGGTCTCAGTGATTAGTTAATTTAGCAGTTTAGGGGTTAATAGATTTATTAGGGTTAATTGCGATGTGGGTTAATGGTGGATTAGAGATTAATAGTTTAAATAGATAGTTTACGTTGTGGGGGCATTGCGGATTAGGGTTTAATAGATTTAATAGATTGTTTGCGTTGTGGGGGCATTGCAGATTATGGGATAATAGATTTAATAGATAGTTTGCATTGTGGAAGCATTGCTGATTAGGGGTTAATAGTTTAAATAGATAGTTTGCGTTGTGGGGGCATTGCGGATTAGGGGTTAATAGATTTAATAAATAATTTGCGTTGTTGGGGGGTGGCTGTTTAGGGGTTAATAACTTTTATAGATACTTTGCGGTATAGGGGTTGGCGGAGTAGGGGTTAATACTTTAGTTATTGCAGTGGGGGGTTGTGGTTGAGAGATAGATATCATGCATGAGTTAGGTGTTTGATTTTATTCTAACATCGAGCGACGGGTAAACTATACAGCACCGCATACAAATGCAATCGAGTGTAGTGTAAGGTCGGCTTACCATAGTAATGTATTAATGTTTTTGAAATCCGGCATCGGGTGGAGGCGTTAACACAACGCTAAATTATACCTACATGAGAAGAGCGACCGCAACAAAGCGGAAACCTTTTCAATGGAAATCTGGTACTAAAATGTAGCCGTAAATTACTTTTAGCTGTCGGCCGCTTCTGTAGCTTATGGCTCCATTTTTAATGGCTCAATGGAAACGACCCCAGAATTAGGTGCAGTAGAGAATTTTCTTACTGCACTGTTGGTTGCAGAGAATGATGTGATGTTTGGAAAAGCAGGTGATAGAGAGTTATATCTTTTTCAACTCAAAATCTCCATGTCTAATAGAATTTATCTCCAGGTTAACTATTTTCTAAAGGCACCTCAAAAGTAAAGTCATCATAAAGTTGTTCCAATCCTTTTTTATACTTACAACTCCTTTTTAACAATGTATTTAATTTGTCTAAAAAACGATAGATAACGTCCCTTTAACAAAAAAAAAAATATGAACTGAATGCATGTGAGAAAATATTTTTGTTGATTTGTTTGTGTGTTAACTGTTTTCTGCAGGTGATTAGTTCTTTTTTGAAAATGGAAAAGTATCAAAACTTTTAAATGTACTCTATTTAAAGGGGAAAAGCTTTGAAAGTTCAAATTTACAGTATTAAATATCAATTCAGTAATGTCCTTGTAAGTTGATTGATCACAGTGTCAGGTAATACATTTTATTCTGACCCCGTTAAAGAAATAAAAGAAACAATCTTTTTTTTTGTGCTTCTAGCTTGCAGCAGTAGCATTAGCAACTACTTTAATTTTATATCAATTTAAACTGCTATACAACTGCTGCTCTGCTAACCTGAAGATGTTTCCCATAAGAAGCAGCAGAAAAAAATGAATTTTTGTTAAACTCCAATTCCAAATGTCAATTCTTAACAAATATTGGACGTAATGAAATGAAAAAATTCCATGATGAATAATTAATCTAAAACAAATTAGGACTGTACGTCTAATAACTATATATTTAATGCAATGCACTACTGGTATGGAGCTGAACATAGCCACTGAGCTAGTTAGGGGCGCCATATGTGCTCAGTCTCATTGTCTAATAATAGGACGTGGGTCTATCTATCAATCAATCATCTATCATTTATCTATCTGTCTATCTGTCTTTCTATCCTTATAATTATCTATCTATCTTTCATCTATCTATCTATCTATCTATCTATCTATCTATCTATCTATCATCTATCAAACTGAGAAATGACAGGGAGTCTTTTAGGCTTCAGGAGAGGTTAAAAAGTAAATCTTTATAGCATAGTAGCAAGGACAAGACAGTACATCCCCATAGTTGCAGACATCCGACGCGTTTCCTGCCCATTACGGCACTTCATCAGGGATCATCTAACTATATGTCTGTCTGTCTATATGTCTATCTATCTATCTATCTATCTGTCTGTCTATCCTTATATCTATCTATCTATCTATAATTGTTTGAATGTTCCTTTTAAAATAGTTATTTGTATGTTTGTTGTAATTTTCAGAAGATTTTTTTTATTTCTTTTATTGAGCGTTCAGGTAAACAGCATGCAAGCAATGAAAATCAAAAAGTTCAGTGCTGTTCAGACCAGGATTATGACATTTAAATTAAACATTGACAAGAAGCACTTTTTACAGAGAATTGGAAGATATGAGGTATTAGTTCCAAAGATACATTATTATGAGCGTATTGTCCTGCGACACAATTATACACAGATAAGAGGCAACTTTCCAAGACAAGCGATAAATTGAATTGTGAACTTATATGGTTTAACCCACAATACCAGCATAATATGATTACTGCACCTATTTACCATAGCTTTTTCATTTTCTGTCACCTGAACTCTCTCATTTTTTAACTAAACTAAACATATAAACTAAACATATAAACTAAACATATAAACTAAACATATAAACTAAACAAATCAAAATAGGTCCAGAAGTAAATGAACAGCTGCCTTAATAGGAGTGATTTACAGCTAGACAATCCCTAGATACATATACAGTAGAAGGTATATGCAGGTATAAAGGCTACATAACATATCAAGGCATATCTGATTGCAAGCTCATGTCAGGATCCTGTAAATGGGGAGATCCCAAACAACAATTTGTTGAAACAGTGTACCGGCAAAAACATGTCTAAGAAGAGCAACATTAGGGAGGGTCATTTTAATAACTGCAAAAATAAACTGCCAAACAAATTGCTTCTAGCAAGCAGTGATCTAAAAGCTGTCTAAACAAGTGAGCCGACCGAAACCAAACAAAGTAGACCCAGTGTTAAGTGAGTGGCTTAATAAAAATAAAAATAAAAAAGGTTTGCCTTTGCATAGTATTCCCCCTATGTATGATATATACAGGTATATAGGCTGCTTAAATTGTCACGACATATGTGGTTATAAGCTTAAGCTTATAAGCTGACTAATTAAAAAAAAAAAAAACTACCGAGGAAACATCCCAACACATTCCTGTAATCTCCCAAATTCGCTCCCAGTCACACCCTCTGCCACTCTCTGCACCCTCCTCCCAACCACTGAGAGTGAAGTGGCTTCCTCACACCTCACTACCTGCCCACTTGACCCTATTCCTTCACATCTAATACCTTCTCTGTGTCCCACCCTCACTCCGGCTCTTACTCACATATTCAACCTATCCCTTTCTACCGGCTCATTCCCTGACTCCTTCAAACATGCAGAGGTCACCCCCATCCTCAAAAAACCTTGCCTTGACCCTAACTCTCCTACAAACTACCGCCCAATATCACTGCTTCCGCTAGCTTCAAAAATCCTTGAAAAACTAGTTTCCTGTCCTCTAACTCATTGCTTGACCCCCTGCAATCTGGCTTCCATCCCCAACACTCAGCTGAGACTGTTCTCACCAAGGTAACAATCTCCTTTCTGCTAATAACAAAGGATACTACTCTATACTTATCTTACTTGACTTCTCTGCTGCCTTTTACACTGTTGACCATCCCCTTCTCCTACAGACTCTCAGCTCTCTTGGGGTCTGTGACACTGCCCTCTCCTGGATTCACTCTTATCTCTCTAACAGATCCTTCTCCGTCTCTTCTGCTGCTGACTCCTCCTCTCTATTGCCTCTGTCTGTTGGAGAACCTCAAGGCTCTGTCCGGGGTCCTCTACTCTTCTCTATTTACACTTCTTCACTGGGTAAACTTATCAACAGCTATGGCTTCAACTATCACCTCTATGCTGATGATACCCAGGCTAAGGGATGTTTAGTCTTGATCCAGGAGGGTTCCCGGGCACAGATATTGCCAAGGGATAGAAGGATGGCAGTATATATAGCCACTTTTCACCACAAGCTGTGCGGAGCCTTAGTAATCAGTGACCATCTTAGCATGCCGCCTACCGGAAGTCAGATGTTTAACATTTTCTAAAAATTATTTCCAGCCATACCATGATAAATTTATTCTATATATATGCATAAAATTAATTCATTGTAACTTTTTAGAGTATTATATACATTTATGAGAGAGTATCCTCTAGCCTTCCTTGGCACAATATCTATTTTTTGCTACGTGCCAATCTCCAGCTGTGTTAAGATCAGGGTTAGCAATGTATTACCATGCTGGAGATGACTTTAATTATGTGTTTAACAATGGAAAAAAGAAAATGCTCTTCTGCATTAATTAATCTCATCTGTATATCCCTTTTAAGGATGACTTTACATTTTATTTCCTTTTAGGGAATAGCCGGGCTGGAGATAAATCGTATTATATTCAGAGATTTATTGTTTGAAACACTATAACTCTCTAGCATCCTGCTTTTCCAATTGTCTTCATAATACAAGCTCAAGTTGAAAGGAGAATCTTAGAATACATTCAAACAAATTTTAATTGTTTTAGAATCTGAAACAACGTGTGCATTCGCCAGCACAGCAAAACACAATCAGGAAAAGAAAATTAAACTAATGATTGTATAGACAAACTTTCAAAAGAATATCATTGTATTTGATCTTTCACTGTCATTTTCAGTTTTTTAATTTTTTTTTTCTATTTTATTTCCGGAAAAAAAAAAAGAAGACAAAATGAGCCATTAAAAAAGGAGTTTAAAAAAAAGTCATTACAAAAGAGGACGGATAAAAATGAAAAGTGAAAATGAAGTAATTCATTTATGTGTAGATTATATTCAAAGATAACCGAATAACATCCTGCACTCTTTACTGGGCTGGCATCTCGAAGCACATTTGAATTGTTGCAGATGATGCCTGTAGTTCTCTTGCTGAGCAAACAGTCAAGTGTTCTTAATAGGAATTGCAGTTTCTTAACATCTGTTGGGGAAAAGGGAATGTGGAGACGACAATTTAGAACGAGATTGGTTTTGTTAAATGCATTTAAATTCCAAGATTAGTGGTGTTCTTTGTTTTTCAATTAGCATTTACTTGCAGAAAGGTTACAGATGAAGGGTCTCCAAGAAAAATCGTATACGGAGGGAGGGGGTCTGGCTCCCAGGGCAGTACCCCCCACACTAACATTAAGATATGCAGAGTAGTAGCAAAGGACTTTCAAGAACTTGTAACTTCTGCCAAGTAAATTGGCACTCTGGAAACATATAAAACAAATGTTATCACAAAGAAAACAGTCATTGATTTCACTTCTTTATAAAGAGTTTTATGCAATTGTTTAAAAAAAAGGTTCAAATGTTTGTACTTTTGGTTTATAGTGATATAAATGTAAAAATACTCTATTATGTAAATAAAAGGGCAGTTATTAAGAATATTTACATATGTTTTTAATGACAAATATTAAGATTTTAAGTTTATAATAAAACTAACTGGATTGTTTGAGCACAATTAATACTCAATGATCAGTTGTTCATTGGCTGATAAAGACAACAGCCATAGCTGCAGTGATGGAAAGGGACAAATGCACAATCATACAGTCATAAAAGTTGTTTTAATAAAAATAAGAACTTTTAAAAAACATTCTTAAATACCCGTTTAACATACAACAAAGAAAACAATAAGTTTAAAGGGGACATTAATGTCAATTTTCTTTTTGTATCTATGCATCAGAAATGATTTACTGCCTGTTGCTAAAAAGATACCACTTGAAAATTCACTTCAGAGTCGATTTTCTTTCTCTCTTTGTAATAGCTACTTTTAAGGATAAATAAACAATTTATATATTAATATTAAATATAAAATATTGAAAAATATTAATAATTAATCTAAATTATTATTATATATGTACTGAAATATTCCAAAAAAATCCATATAATATATATATATATATATATATATATATATATATATATTCTGTGCTTTATATCAAATTTACATAACACTCCTTAAGATGACTAATTCTTCATGTGCACTACCACTACACTGCGTTAGACCTAAAGCGTGCAACCCTCAGCGTGTTACGCATATTTTACATTCCAATGTTCTACACATTAAAAAAAAGCACTTTTTATTTTTAAATATATAATTCTTTATATATCTGACAATGTTAGTGTAAAATATATTTCTATGCCTATGTAGCTATATGAATAAATATACAGGTATAAATAAATATATATATATATATATATATATATATATATATATATATATATATATATATATATATATATATATAAAAACATCTATTTAAAATGAAAATAACATTTTCCTGTATGGGAAGAACATTGGAATGTTAAATATCAATAACTCCTGTCGGGCTAGTGCAGAAGCAAGAAGTGTTAGATTTTTTTATTCTGTGCTCTCCATTGAAGTCTATGGGGCAAATAGGTTAGTACAGCCGAGATATCCGAAGTCCTTTATTTAGCAAGATTTGCTTGCACACAAAAGTTTTACTTTCAACTTGTAATACGCATGCTAACTCATGCGTGCAAAATTGTTACTTCTGTGTAATCTGTGTTATCGCTCAAGCGAAAGTGCTAAATAGCGCACTGACTCTTTATGGGAAATTACATTTTGGATTTGATGTCCCTTTAAATTTGTGTTTTTACACTGCCAGTGAGAATACAAATTATGTGTTTTTATTTAAAAGATAAACAGAATTATTATTATAATGTATATAATATTAATAATACAGAATAATAGTAATACAGAATTACTCATGACATGTCTGTTTTTTTAATGTGTCGCAAGCTATAGATGTAATATTTGAATTTCATACATAATATAAGAAAACACATTTAGAAAAAAAGCAACCTACATGATGAAACAGAATACATTTGGTAAGTCCTTTTTCACACTAAGAACAATCAGAGAACACTTACTAGTTTACACAGGCTTCAACTAAACTGTTTAGAAGACTAAAAACTGAAATCCAGACAATTATCCATCACTGAGTTAGAACTGTTGTGAGCTTAAAGCCCTCCCAGATTTAACAAAATGATTTGAAACAATATACTTTAAGGGACACTCAATCACAATTAAACTTTCCAGTTTACTTCCATTAACAAAATGTGCACAGTCTTTTTATATTTAAAACTTTTTGAGTCACCAGCTCCTACTGAGCATGTGCAAGAATAAGCGTGTATGCATTTGTGAATAGCTAATTGCTGTCACATGGTACGTGTATGCATTTGTGATTGGCTGATGGCTGTCACATGGTATGTGTATGTATTTGTGATTGGCTGATGGCTGTCACATGGTACAGGGGGAGTGGAAAATGACATAACTTTTAAAATTGTCAAAAAAATCTACTACTCATTTGAAGTTCAGACTAAGTGCTATTGCATTGTCTTGTTATCTTGCATTTGTTGATTATGCAAATCTACTGTGTTGACTGGTCCTTTAACCTCCCAACAGTGATCAGTTTTAATCCTGGAGACAGAGGCCAGGACTTGTGTCTTGGAGTTTTAAGGAAGAGCCTTGGTAGACTGAGGTAGAGATTGAGATAGAATGACATCAGTCTGGGTGAATAACTATGGCACGCCTCAGCACCTCCCACAGCCACTGTCCACAAGCCACCTTTTCACCCTGCCGTAGGAATTCTTCCATTAAGAGTAGAGAGGTATACAATAACCATATCCAAACTATCAACAAACATTAGTAGTAAGTACCTATCAGCATTAGCAGGAAATACCTATCAGCCAATGAGTATTAGTAAGAAGCAGTCATCAGCCAATGAGCATTAGTAGAATGGCTCCTATTGAAAGTAATGGAGCTCGATGGATAACAAAACTTTACTCCATAGAGCAAAGTTAGCAGGGAGCGGGGGACACACTTTCAAAATTAAATCCTGCAGCCAATATAAACCACATTACACTGCTTTCTGCATATAGCATTTTAAATGTGCCTATATTTTCTTATGCATGTGTTAGGGTATTAAGTATTAGGAGTATTTTGAGAAAAGCTCGCCACCCTTTAGTTGGCGAGAAAAAAACTGTGTGAGATCTGTAGTGCGAAAATCTTTACACAATTTCATAAACGCCCATGTTCAGCCCATGTTCAGCCCATTTTACGAAAAAACAACAATTAAGCTTTGCATTTTGTACTTAAAAGCACAAATTTCTAAGCAATTTTTTCGCATATAGTGTACTAAAAATTACGATTTACACTGCATATTTAATACGATTTATTTCTGTGTAATTTACATACAAATTGTACATTATTGGCAAAATACAATTTTTGGTTCACAATTTTGTTACGATTTATGATGCATCTGAACAATACAATTTTTCCCTGCTTATTTTTTTGTGAATGGCTAAATTAATTATTTTGCATGATGTTTAAAATACAGATGTTATCATACACTTTTCATACGAAAATGCAGTATATGCCCCTTAGCGAGACACCCTGTTTTCAGGGTAAAAAGTGGCTTTAGATCATTCCACTAGGGAACTAGTACTGATTTTTTAATAATCTCAACATCCCAGAGACCTTTAGATCACCCTGACACTTTCTAAGCGCTTTTTTGCAATAAAACAAGTAAGTTATTTGCTTTTGTTACACAATCTTTTTTTTTTATATTTACTATATTTAACATATTTATTTTTAGCAAAGGAGCACTGTTTAATATCCCTTTAAGTAGATTTTTGTTTCAACAAACAAGGTTAGAAAAAAACATAGGGACAGAAAAAAAATGGGGATAGATTATTCAAAATCAATTGAGGTTGCCTTCCCCTATCTTTTCTAAATTTCATTAGTGGGTCCCCAATACATCATATGATGGGCGAATGTTTCTAAAAATTCGAAATTTAAAACAAATTTTTATACATTCGTTCGAATCGAATTTCAAATGTTTATATAAGATTCTAACAATCTATTTTCGAATTTTCGTTCAAATAATAGAATGTTTAGCTATGTATTCATTCAATTTCGAAATGTAGTATTCGAATTCGAATGTGACATTCGAATTCGAATGTGACATTCAAATTTGAAATAGTATTTCTAGTCTACAACTGTGTTCAATAAATGTAATATTCAAATTCGAATGCTACATTCGAATTCGAATGTCACATTCGAATTTTAAATAGTATTTATAGTCTAATACTGTGTTTTAAATGTGATATTCGATTCAAATGTGATATTCGATTTGAATGTGACATTCAAAATAGTGTTTATAGTCTACAATTGTGTTTAATAAAAGTAATATTTGAATTTGAATGTGATATTGAAATGTAACATTCGAATTTGAATGTGACATTAGAATTCGAATGTGACATTCGAAAACTGTAAATAACATCCGAAAATCGAATTTTTAAGAATATTCGTTCTTATCAACATTCTATTATGTAAATCGAATTTCTACAATAACATTCGTTCTAACATTCGAATTTGGATATAAACACATTTGCCCATCCCTACGTATGACGCACATCAAACGTGAACTGTTCACAACATGGAAAACCTCAACATGTAAATGTTATTGGTAAATATTCTCATGTCTGTTTAATTAGGGTAATATAGTTCGACTGGATAGGAAGAGATGCGTCTCAGAAGCCTCACGAATGGAAACAAGGGGCTGGGTAATTACCTAAACCTCATTAAAGCATTCAGAATTCATATCGACTCTATTGCCGCAGTGAAGTATCTTGTCTCGCGGTCTATCTAATTCTATATCAACGCTAATGAGATTGTCTCATTTATTAATTTTTGTTTTACATTTTTCTTTATCTGTTTTCAAATTTTCTTTTACAGTGAGAATTTAAAGGGACATTAAACTGATGGATATAACTATGTTAAATGGTTACTACTCACTATACTATTGTTTGTATCTCCTTTTCATGCAGCTGTCTTCAAAGTCATTCCTTTTTTTAACCCCTTACAATTATCGGTTAGTGAAACTCTGCATCTTCTCACTTGGCACCGCCATCTTAGAGCTTATATTTGTTATGTAACTTCTAAACTGTGCAAAAATGTAACATGTCCGCTGTCTATTATGTGAGCTAAACTGAAGTGCAATGTACAGCTGTGAAAAAGGACGTAACATCACCAATTTGCGAAAGCTCCCTGCTTGTGTCGCAGAATGCAACAATATGCGAGCTACAAGATGGTGCTACCCAGTATAAAATGCAGAGATTTAACAACTGGATTCAGTAATGAGTTAAATAAGAGAACTGCTTTAAAGGGAAAGCCTACTCCAGATTTTTATTGTTTAAAAAGATAGATAATCCCTTTATTACCCATTCCCCAGTTTTGCATAACCAACATGGTTATAGTAATATACTTTGTACCTCTGTCATTACCTTGTAGCTATGCCTCTATAGATCGCCCCTTATCTCAATTCTATTGACAGACTTGCATTTTAGCCAATCAGTGCTGATTCATAAATAACTTCACTGGAGTAAGCACAACATTATCAATATGGCACACATGAACTAGCCCTGTCTAGCTGTGAAAAACTGTAAAAATACATTGAGATAAGAGGTAGAGGTGGCCTTTAAGGGCTTAGAAATTAGCATGTGAGCCAAACTATGTTTAGCCCCCTAGATTTAGCCTTCAACAAAGAATACCAAGAGAACAAAGCAAAATTTGATGTTAAAAGTAAATTTGAAAGTTGTTTAAAATTTCATGCCCTATCTAAATCATTTAAGTTTAATTTTTACTAGACTGTCCCTTTAAAGACAGCTGTAGGTACAGGGGATAAAAACTAAATATACTGAGTAGTAACCATGCAACTGTAGCTGCCCCAAGCAGTTTAATGTTGTTGATTATACTGGAGCTGATCTTGCAAGTCACACCCATGGTGAGGGCCAGGTACCAATTTTTATGAATTCTCCAATTTTAAAGTTGTAATTTTGCAGCAAGTTTTTTTCTACAAGATCTTAGTTTAAGTAATAACTTTTATTAAATCTATGCTATGATTTTACATCTAAACAATTAGGGCTAGATCGCAATCAATAGCAAAAGCTCCATTGACCTTTGCGCAACCTCTCTCAAAGAATAATGGTATAACAAGTGGCTGCTTGAATATTTTAACCAAAGCATTTTAATGCAGGCAAACCTTTTTTAGCTTGACCAATACTTTTAATGGATAGCACAAGGAGCTCTTATTAAAAAATGCCGATCCAAAATACAGCTGTAAAACAGAGTGCTTTTTAAGACCTTAATTAAACTCTTATAATTAATAGTATAGCACAGAAATGCATGAAGAAATCCTGTACCTGCCCTCAATCAGTTTAGGGCACCATCGGCTTAGTGTTGATCAATATTCGGGATGCTTTTATACTGCACGCCCCCAGTATATTATGTAAATTATTTAGCGCACCTGTGAAATACAACATACATATATTAACAAACCCTAGACTAATGCTCGAACCATAAAAAATAACAGAAGCACTATTGATTGATTGAGTGCTTGAGCGATGTTAACACAAAATATCTCCAATTTGTTTTTTTTGCACTAAACTCTAGGCCTTAATGTTTTCATCAGCAATTTAAGATTAATTGGCCCTAAAATTTGTTAAACTTGTCATTACTAAATGTAGACTCTAATCAGTCTGAAGAATATATATATATATATATACTGTATATGTATATATATATATATATATATATATATTCTTCAACAAATTTCTCTATCAAAATGTATAGAAATATTTGTAGATTAGTTTGTAGATAAATTAAGTGATCGGTGTAATCATACCTTACCACCCATTGAAAGTTATACAAGTTCCAGAATCACACTAAAATCATAACTGGTAACATTTTTGCAAATTGCGAGATAAAAACAGTACACCTCAGAATAAAAGACGTGCATGAAGCTTACTCACCTCTTGTTTCATATACATTCTATGTTTTCTCAGCGAAAGAGTATAATTAAATAGCTCTCGCCATCTGGAGATGGCAAGGTGAATTTGTGAGGTGAATTTTGTTGAGAAAGTTCATTAAGTTCATTAGAAAACACAATCCTAATGAATATATAATTAGTTGGATGTGACACTTTGCTCTGGACAACAGAATTAGTGTGAAATCTAAGTGAGATGCCATTTGGTGGATACTTGCAGGGAATCTCACTTGCTTGTTAGGATTCCCATTATATCCCTATCCTCATGGTGAATTTCAGGATTAAACAAGAATCAGCAGCAAGTTAACAACTAAAATAAATCTCTTATTAAGATAACAGCAAAACCAGTAACGACATGGAGAGTGGTAGTGCTAAATTCAGCTACTGTACAGTATCTTCAGTTTAACATGATATATACTGCTTAAATCTGACACTTAAATGTTGTCACATGGCAATTGTAAAAATCTTATAAAAAGCAATAATGTAAAAATGTTGATGCCAACAATTTTTCAGAGGTTATATATCCAAGGGCACAGTACCGCTGCAATAATATTGCCAGTGTAAAGGTACTGAATGGTAGCCTTCATTTTGTAATTTACTGGATTCATGTATGCAGGAGATGAATGTGAGGCAGAAGTCAGGAACAAGGGTCAGTAACCAGAGTAGGGATCAAGAACCAGATGGTAGTACCAGAGGAGTAATCAGGAGAGTAGTCAGAATTCAGGTAGAGACCAAGAACCAATAATTCACTCCATAGCCAGGTTGTGGGGCACAGGAAAGAACCAAAAGAATAGGCAGTCAGTCAAGAACAGGCAGCATGACAAAGGGACAAGCAAAGTCTAGGAAACAGGCCACAAGGTCACTCTAGGAAAGAGAGGTAAGGAACAAGAACACCATTAACATATTTAAAGAATAACCAAATACAAAATAGCGATCTCAGGGGATTTTTACATCTTCTTTGTTCTCATTTGGTGCATTTTCTCATATTGCATTATTTTCTACATCCAGGTAACAAACAGTAACCTCTAAAATATTGTCCTCTATACCGGTGCAATTTTTATTTCTCCACGTTGGGTGCTGCTCCACTTGTGAGTATATTATTTGCCACATAGAGGGAAGAATTCCACATTGTGAAATTTTATTGCACCAAGAGGAGCCTTCTTTTAATTTCTCTTTGTCTTAGATCATCCTGTGCATGTTTTTGAGAAAAGCGGCCACTACAGTTTCCTAATAATAAGACTTTCTTTGGGAACATTTTCTTTTCTGAAATCCTAATGGATTCAACTTCTGGGACTTTGCACATCCTAGGATCCTGGAGTGGTAACACTGATTGGGAAATTTGCACTGTGCTTAGTTTACCTTATTATCACTACAGCCTGCATACTTGTCAGCGTGTGCTTACTCATAATCAAAGGAGAGCTCGCCTCTGAGGCTTGATACACAGTCACAATACTGCAGCTAAAGGAATTTAATAAAAATAAGGTCATGTAAAAAGTAATTTTGCATCTTAGTATAAAGGTTAGGATTACGACTAGGGTCAGGGCTAATCGTCTTATTTAGTCTTATTTAATATGTTTCTAGCCTTTGTACAACAATTATACTGCTATAACAGGGAAGCACAGTGTACAATTCAAACACACATTCATTTTACACAATAATTGTGCATATTACCTCCTAAGGTGTTTCTGTGTGGGGTGTGACTTAAAGGGTCAGTAAGGACCATTAAACACTTTGAGGTAGAAAAATAAAATGATAAATTGTATACATAAAAAAACTCGGCAATATACTTTCATTATTTATTTTGTCCCCTTTATCTGTAATTCCATTCTGAAATTGTGAACTTTTCAGTTCCTGTAAGAAATGAAAGTGAAGTGTTATATTCCACACACTCTAGTGACCTATTTATAACTGTCCCTAATTGGCAACAGCAGAGAAGGTAACCTAAGTTACAACATGGCAACTCCCATTGTTTTATAGACACTAAGGGGCCTATTTATCAAAGCTTCAACTGATAATGCGCTGGAAGTCCGCGTCAAATTTGACTCAAATTTGATCCGCTGTAGTTAACAAATGTTTAAATGGGTGACGTAATATAAGCTCCCGCGATATCAATCTGATGCAGATCTATGCTTGTGTTATTCGAGCGGAATACTGATCATGCGCCATCACATTCAAATCCATTTGACCCTCTTGCCAATTTATCAAACATTCAATTCCGACGCAGCGTACCTATCGTTCAAACCGCCACCCTTGAAGCCGCGAATGCCGTATAAATCAATGGGAGTCTGAAAACACAGAAAGGTTATGTTCGATGCTGCAAGAGAATGAAGCATATTATATAATAAAAGTAAATGAGAAACTTTATTTAAATGGTAAACTCTTTCTAAATCCAACAATATTATTGCTCCAAATTTGATTTTAATTAGATACAGGGCTGAAAATTTGATTTGAATTAGATATAGGGATACAAATGAAATAAATACATTACTACTTATGGATTATGTTACATCTTTGTCTATCATTACAAAGCAAGGGAACAATTTATTGCTCCAAATTTGGTGCACTACTAAATATAGAGATAAAAATGAAATAAATACATAATATACAACTTTTTTTTTTTTCTAGTTGCACCATGTTTAAGGCATGTAATACAAGTCCCACTCTCCACTTCGCACCAAATTTGAAGCAAAACACTTTTTGCACCAAATTTGACGCAATACTCAAAAACAACCCGAAAACTAGTGACATTTTCCACCACTTTTGATTGGGAAATGCATAAACACATGATTTATGACATCAGCAAAACTGATTTAAATTTTCTATCATTATATATACATTTTATCACTAAATAATTAAATTGCTCTATACTTGTGTCATTGATCACTCATCAGAACTTGTAAGTGTCATTTGTTACATTTTGTATTATACTTTGAAAGTATGTATATGTGAAATTAGTATTAAAGTTAAACATTGATGATGACATTAGCACACACAGTGTAATATTTTAGACAATGCTTTTAAAATTGGAATCATGTTTGATTCAATATAATATTAAGCTGATAGCTCAAAGGGATTGCCAACCTAACATTAAACTGCCATGAATCCGATAAAGCAGAAATTAAAATCACCTCTTTACTGTCATGCTATTTTCAGTGTATTTCTTCTTTCATGTTCACTAAGAAATGTCATCTAATATGCCGGTCCATTTTTTTACACCTGTGTAGGGGTGGTGTTTCAAACTAGACTACAATCAGGAGGGGTTACACAGGTGCAGAGAGAAAACTGGCCCAGCTCTTAAAATATCCATTGATTGCAAATAAATACATATGATACCCTGATTACATGTTATATTCACAATTATTCCTGCTCAGAATAATAATACATTTACACTTTATACATATAGTGGTATAAATAAAGACAGAGATATGAAAGACAACATTGTTTAGAACAAAAAAAGGAATTTAGGGACATGTAAATATGTTTGCAAAAGATTTCTGACATAACACACACACACACATATATATATATATATATATATATATATATATATATATATATATACATATATATGTTCATGCAAATATATATGTACAAATTCTAGCATTAATAATCATTTTAAAAAACAAAAACACATTAGATAGGCATATCATGATTTCTAGAAATACAAATGCACATTAATTTATGTAAAAATATCATATATCAGTTTTTAGTATAACAAATACATAGAAAATAACTTTATATGAGATATTATTTTATGTTCAGGCATAAATATAGCTATTTCTTGGACATTAACAGATGAAAAATAAAAGATTAGCTTTAGAGAAATGTGCTTGTTCATAGACAGTAATGAAATGGAATAAAGTTGGAAAAAACAGAATATTCGTGACATCGATGACTCTTATTTATCAACAGTCTGATGCTCCTCGCTCTGTACTTGAGCAGCGTGTTTTTGACAGACTTTTTTATAAATAAGGCCGTTGTTAGTAGATTCGCTGCAGCAATGTCTGGTAATTGTATTGACTCCAGCAAATGCATCGAGATTGACGCACTAATAAATAGTCCCTTAAAACTTTACACTTATTTTGTCAATATAATGAAACTTTAAAAAATACATCTACATGTTAGCCTCAGGCTAATCTTTTCTTTGAATGTTTCATTATATCTAGCATTTATTTAGTGCTTAAAGGTACACTATACCCAAACATTTTCTTTCATGATTAAGGTAGAGAATACAATTTTAAACAACATTCCAATTTACTTCTATTACCTAATTTGCTTAATTCTTTAGATATACTTTAATGAAGAAATAGCAATGCACACGGTGAACCAATCACAGGAGGCATCTATGTGCAGCTACCAATCAGCAGCTACTAAGCATATCTAGATATGCTTTTCAGCAAAGAATATCAAGAGAATGAAGCAAAATAGATAATAGAAGTAAATTAGAAAGTTGTTTATAATTGTATGCTCTTTCTAAATCATGAAAACAAATTTTGGGTTTCATGTCCCTTTAATGTTCCTTTAAAGGCAGTGGCTATGGGCATGTGGATGAGTGGGATCCAAACAAATAATTATTTTAATGATAACAGCAGAATTCCATGAGAATGCTTAGTACAAAAAATATTTTTCTTCTGCCACTTTTTCCTCATCCAAAATTTCTTACACACTAGTCCACTTCAAATGAGTAACTGGCTTACAACTGAGAAGCCCATTGTAGCACACTCTGTGAGTAAAAAAAGAACCCTGTAGGAATTACCATGATGATTAAGTGAGACCCACAAATGTGGGTAATAGTTGTGCTTAACACATACCGTATATACTCTCACAGAATGGATTACAGCAAATATTATCACAAAATTGTTCAAGGGCTACAGTCTTACTCCGGATGGATACTAGTGTGATCAAAATATAGCAAAATTAAAGTGCACACAAATTATTCAGGAGTGTCTCTGCTGAGGTATGTCTGAATAATTTGTGTGCACTTAAATCTTGTTAGATAGTGATTATTACTAAAGGGATCAGACACCCCAGCAATCCTGATTTATTGACCCCACATTTCTAAGTCAGTCATTCCTTTGCATACCAATAAAGACAAGCTGCGGGATAGAAAGGGGATAGAAAAGGCTGCAGCTTATTTATTAAAAACAAACCAAATAATAAAGTAACATTTTAACTTCAACATTTTAAACATCTTTTAAAACACCTCAGTGCTTGATTTATTTCACTATAAGCTCCCACCCCTTCCAGGGCGGGGGCATCCAACATCACTCTTCCTTTTGCTACACCTCCACAAGTAAAAGCCATTATCCATCAGGTGTAAGCCTCAATAGAACATAGCAAGCACCCCGCCATTGCTGCAACAATTTACCCAACCAAAACTGTAGGGAGGGAGGGGGGGCAACACCTCCTGCTGTGCTGCTCCTGGAAGGTCGCCTGTGACCTCACTTCCCGTCAGGGGTTTATCAACCCCTTCCTAAACTCCACCCCTGTTTAATAATCCACTCCTAGGGAAATGGGGTCAAAGGTGCCCTCATTTCATTTAGGCATCCGGGCCTTACTTCACCCCACATTTCTAAGTCAGTTGTTCCTTTGCATACCAATAAAGACAAGACCACCAGGTTGGGATAGAAAAGGCTGCATCTTATTTATTAACAACAAATCAAATAATAAATTAACATTTTAACTTCAACATTTTAAACACCTTTTAAAACACCTCAGTGCTTGCTTTATTTCACTATAAGCCCCAACCCCTTCCAGGGCAGGGCGTCCACCATCACTCTTCCTTTTGCTACAAGCAAGCACCCCGCCACTACTCGCTCCTCAGGAAATACTGCCACCTAAAACTAAGGCCTTTTCAATCCCTTCTCTAACCGTAAAGTTAAACAAGTGCAACCCTACCTCATTTAGGTGCACTCCATCCTTCAGGTAAAAACATCTACCCGATTCCCCTTCAAACTCCACATGGCATAAGCCAATATCCCCCAACCTTCTCACATACCCACTGACCATTCTATTCACCTTCCGTCTGGAAGCCTCCAACTTCTTGCCATCCCATGTGGACCTCCATACCAAAACAACCCCTGGAAACAACTGAACCAGTCTATTGAAACCCCTCTTTATCCCTTCAATCAAGTTCTTCTGAGGCATGAACCCCAAATCATTCCCCCTTCGTGGATAACTAAAACTTTTGGGGGAGTAAACAACCTTGCATATTCCACCACTTTTCCCACTACCTGCTCCCATTTCATCCCCCGGATCCTGAACCACCTCACAATTACTCGGTCTCTAGGAAAACCCAGCTGGACTCCATCTCCCTTCACTGCAGCTGCCTTTCGTGCCCAAAACACCTACGGGTGTCCTAATATCCAACTTCTCACTGGATCTGCCAAATGAAAATTGTGAAAACCCATCAGCTACCCCCATTTATAACACCAGGCCCGGCCTCCCATACCCCCAAAATCTCTCAGACCTCCACCTTCCAATCTCCCTAATTACCGAAGGCTCGAGCCCCAAATTTGCTGCCTTGGTGGCCAACCCTATTCTAAACTAATGCAACCCGTACTCTGACCCCCTCAAACCCATTAAACCCAACACCTTTCGCATAAACGCAACAAATTGGAACCGCAATAACATTGACCCATCTGCATGTACCAGCAGTGGGCCTGAGCTATGATTGGACACCCCCAGGAACTCCCATACCGTTCCCACTGGGCAACAATCCTCACCCGATCTCTCTCAAAACAATCATCACCCCTCTATCAGCTTGGTCCATTTTTGACCTCCTGACCCACAACTCCACTACACCCTCCTTCAAAACCACGTCTTGCCTCTGCAACCCACTGCTATACCTACGATTCTTTCCCATCAATTCAGATACCCTGATGGCTCTGAAGAAAGCCATTACAAATTCCGTTCTGAACAGCAGTTCTTCGTGCCGTAAAAAACATACCTTGTCCAACCCCAAAACCAAACTTTGTAACATAGCAAAAGTCACCGGCCACTGCCCATCTACCCGCGATCCACGCCTACACATACTCCTGACTACCATTCTAACTATGAAAACTTTCGTCAGGTCCTCCCCACCTAGCATCTGAAAAAAGAACCCCATTGCTTCCATTCTCTTTCGAATCTCAGAAGGTGACAACCTTTCCCTCTCCCAATCCCCCATCCATTCCAACAAAACCCCTAAGCAGCCATCCCTATCCTCCTGCAGTTGCTCATCCCCGGCCCTCAGCCACCACATACTCCACACTGGCGTATGCCCTCCATGTGTTATTGGCCAACACCCCTTTTATTAGCCTCAACACTCCCGGCAGCCCAGCTGCCACAGCTCCTCTGGGCATGCGACTCCTTCCCATTCCCCCTCCGGTGCCACCTCTATGAACCGATCCCACTGAAATCGGGACAAAGCGTCAGCAATCACATTTAAATGCCCCAGGACATGCACAGCTCTGAAAGAGATATTGCACCGCAAGCACTCCAGCACAAACACCCTCAGGAGCTTTATCACAGCCGGTGAATTTTCCATCAAATGGTTGATCGCCCACACCTCACCTAGGTTATCCGAATGGAAGCACACCCTCTTGTTGCTCAAACGTTCGGGCCAGATTCACAGAGCCACCACCAGTGGGAACAACTCCAAGAAAGTCAAATTCTTGGTCAACCCCCACTCTGCCCATAGCTTTGGCCATGCCCCCCCACACCACTGCCCATTCAGGTATGCCCCAAATCCGTGGGCTCCTGATGCATCCGTGTACAAACACAACTGGTCATCCGACCACCCCTTCTCCTGTATCATCACCTTTCCATTAAAATCCTCGAAGAAGATTCTCTATAACTTCAAATCCTCCTTCACCTCCCTTGACAGCCAGATATGGTGTCTCGGATTTGAGACCCCCACCATCACCAGCGACAGCCGCCGACAAAAGACCCGTCCAATGGGTATAATGCTGCAAGCAAATTTTAGCTTGCCCAAAAGGGACTGGACCTCCTTGAAGGTAACTTTTTTTAGCTCCCTATGATGCCATCCATTACCACCTGCAAGTCTTGGATTTTGTCCTCCAGGAGACTGCATTCCATCCTCACTGAATCTATCTGAATGCCTAGACGGCCCCTCAGATTTCTCCGCCGCTACCGGAATACCGAACTCCTGAGCTACCTGCCCAAAAACCCTGACCAGCAGCTCACATACATCCGACCCGGCCGGGCCAACAAAAATGAAATCATCCAAGTAGTGCACTACTGATGGTTTTCCTGCTTTCTGCTTCACCACCCACTCCACGAATGAACTGAACCTTTCAAAGTACAAGCAGGAAATGGAACAGCCCATCGGGAGGCAAAGGTCCACAAAAAATAGAACCCCCAACATACATCCCAGGAGGTGATGGCACCTGGGGTGTACCGGTAACAAACGAAAAGCCGCTTCCACATCAGCCTTAGCCAGCAACGCGCCCTTCCCCGCTGCTTTCACCAAAGCCGACGCTTTGTCAAATGAAGAAGCCACCGCTTTGTCAAAGGAAGCGTATTTTAACTAGACCAATTCCGGATCAATACCATCGTTGACCGATAATCCTTTGGGGTGGGACAAGTGATGTATTATCCGGAATTGTCCTTCCGCCTTCTCAAGTTAGGCAAAGGTGGGTCCCGGAACTTCCTTCCACAATTTCTCCCGTAAACCCCCCTCTTCCTGTTCTCGGTACGGAATTACAAAACTCGTACTGAAGCTGTCAATATCAGTTCCGCATCCCAGCGTGCCCCCGCTTACGGGCGTATGCCTCTAGCCACGGGACCATCCTTTCGACCCTCACTGGGGTCCGTGCTCGCTGCACCCACGTCCACTGACCAGGTCCCCTGCCTGGCTTTCTTGAAGCACTTTGCAAAGGAGTGGACCCCACCACAGCCGGAACACTCGTGCTTATATTTGCACGATGCCCTGAACCTACACTGCCCTTCATTGAACTGGAAACACAACTCTTTCTGGATTGCTGCCTGCACTTCCACTCGCTTGCCCATAGCCTCGAAAAGAATAATTCCCCCTTAAGGGGGTCAACATCTTCAGCCATATCCCCATATCCCTGTCGCCCCACCTCATCTCTGGCTGCACCGCCATCCATTGCCTAAAATCCTCATCATATCTCCACCACACCATCCCCCCATATGTTCTATAAGCACTAGAAATCTCATAGAAATAACAGAACAGCAGCGCTCCCTGCTCTGGCAATTTCTCACATATGACACTGGTCAAGATGCTGAAGGTCCGGGACCAGTTGTTATGGGTGTTATGTTTAGTTTATATTCAACTCTATTATTTATTTCTATTGCACTTGTTTCCTGTTTTTGCATTTCCTGTTCCTGTTGGTTCTCTGCTAAGATCATGGCTTCTTTACACTAATGCCTTGTACTGTCGTTATTTACACCACATGAAACATGGTGTCAGAAGTATCTAAATCTGCACTGTTTCTACACATCTGATGCTAAGAACTTGCCAGTCTTGCAGTGAGAGACTTTAGAGATGATTGTGTCTCCTGTAGCAATTGCAGTCCTGATTTGAAAGCTGAGCACTGGAAGCAAGAAAACCAGCATCATGGCAGCTGCTAACAGCATTCCACTGCCTGAGGCAATGAGGGTGAGTGGGGATTGCAGCAGTAACTGGGACAACTTCAGAGCTGAGTTTGAGGATTACTCCCTAGTCACAGGGTTAAATGAGAAGCCTGCAGCAGTGCAAGCAGCCACACTGAGGAGGGTGATGGGCAGTGAATGCCACCATGTTTACAAGCATAATTTAAACCTCATAGAGGAGCAAAAGAGGGATATGAAAGCCATCCTAGATGCATTAGAAGCTTTTTTCAGACCTTCTAAAAATGTCATATATGAAAGATATATATTTGGCAGCTGCAAGCAAGAAGAAGATGAAGCAATAGACAACTTTGTCACACGGCTAAGAGCAAAAGCTGCAAGCTGTGAGTATGGCTCTGTGAGAGATGAACTTATTTGTGACAAAATAGTTCTAGGTATTAATAGTGAAAGCACACGCCGCCGCCTAGTGAGGGATCATGATTTAAACCTACAAGCAGCAATTGAGATATGTCGCACTGCAGAACTTACTGACAAACATATGAGAGCAATGGAGCAGGATAAACAGACTGACAGAGTATCAATGTAGCCTCCAAGCAACAGCTAAGTTTGAAGAAACACCAGCACAAATTTCAGCACAAAAATCACCTACGCATCCTGCAAGTACTGTGGCAGTGAGCATGTGCGAGAGAAAGAACAGTGCCCTACTTATGGGAAAATCTGTAGAGCATGTGGTAGACTAAATCATTTTGCTGGAGTATGTCTGTCAAGTAGAATGGAAGCAAGAAAGCTGCACACAATGGAGCAAAAGTCAGATTCTGAGGATGCACATTTACATAGCACGAATGTGGTTTACTCAAAAGAATACATTGGTGCTGTAAAATCTAAGGGCCAAAAATGGTTTGTAAATCTCAGACTAAATAATATATGCCAACCCTGTCAGCTGGACTCAGGTGCAAAGTGTGATGTCAGGAGTTTAAAAGACAAGATGAAACTGTCACCTAGGGTACCTCTTCAGTCAAGTAGCATCAAATTGAAGTTATATTCAGGGGAACTAATGGAATCATTGGGACTTTTCCAAACAGAATGCAGCATACGTGAACGTATTCACAAATTTGAATTTGAGATTGTTGAGGCCAATCAGAAACCGCTATTGTCTGGTTCAACATGTGAGTGCCTGGGTCTGATGCAGTTCACCATTCCTGATGAGCTACACAATGTCGATAATCAGCCTGCAAAAAAGCAAATCCTAAATGTCTATAGTGATGTGTTTGATGGCCCAGTTGTATCTGTTCCAGGAGAGGTACATTTTGAACTTGATCCTAGCATTCCACCAGTACAATGTGCCCCACGCAATGTGCCAGTAGCCATTAAGCCGCAGATCAAAGCACAACTAAATAAGTATGAAGCTGAAGGACATCTTACTTCAGTATCAGAACCTATGGATTGGATAAGCAACATGGTAGTTATTAGGAAGCCTGAGAAGATCAGAATTTGCATTGATCCCAAGTTTCTGAACATGGCCCTGAAACGGTCACACTACTTAATGCCAACACTTGACAACGTTTTGCACAAACTACCCAAAGCACGGGTTTTTACGCTTGTTGATGCGAGAGATGCCTTTTTACAGTGCAAACTGGATGAAAAGAGTAGCTACATGACCACCTTCAGGACTCCTTGGGGCAGAAAGAGATGGCTGAAACTGCCATTTGGAGTCTCTAGCACCGGAGGTGTATCAGCGAAAGCAGCATGAACTATTATGTGGGCTCCACGGAATTGAGCCAATAGCCGATGACATTCTTATAGTTGGCTTTGGTAATACAGATGAAGAAGCTGAGCATGACCATGATGAGAAGCAAACAGCGCTACTGGATCAAGCAGGTGATGCTGAGACTCAGCGTAAAGAAATTGCAGTTCAAGGTGCAAGAAGTTCGTTTCCATGGACATATCCTGTCCTCACAAGGCTTAAAAGCTGACCCATATAAGATTAGAGCCATTGTGGACATGCCACAGCCTGGTGACGCCATAGCGGTGCAGAGTTTTATTGGCTTTGTCACATACCTAGCGAAATTTATGCCGCACTTGTCCGAGGTGTGTCAGCCATTAAGAAGACTTCTGGACAAAGATGCAGTTTGGCACTGGCTTCCCAACCATGACCAGGCATTGGAGGAGATTAAACGCTTAGTCACCGCTGCCCCGGTGTTGAAATATTATGATGTCACAAAGCCTGTCACAAATCAAAGTGACTCAAGCAAAAATGGCCTAGGATGTTGTCTATTGCAAGAAGGTCAGCCAGTTGCATATGCATCCAGAGCTCTTTCGTCAGTCGAGCAGAATTATGCTCAAATTGAAAAGGAATGTTTAAGCATTGTGTTTGCTTGCCAGTGTTTTCATCATTATCTTTATGGCCGGGATACAATCAGAGCTGAAACTTATCACAAACCTCTAATAGCCATATTCAAAAAGCGCCTTTTATGTGCTCCCAAGCGTTTGCAGAGCATGATGCTTACATTGCAGCATTACAACCTCAATGTTGTCTACACGCCAGGATGTGAAATGTATATCAGTGATACCCTGAGCTACAACGGATCATGTGGCACCCGGAGGTGAGCATGAGCATCATACAGTTTGTTTGCTGCAACAGGAACAAACTTTCTTTGCTGAAGTCAATCAGGTGGACTAAATGTCACGGATCAGCGGCTTCATCAGCTCATACAGCACACAGACAGAGATGCAACTTTACAAGCACTGAAGTCCATTGTTCTGAGTGGGTGGCCGGATAAAAAGGATGCAGCACCTGCAATTGTGAAGGAATATTGGTCCTTCAGAGAGGAGATCAGTGTATCAGCATACAAAATGGTATCTTATACAAAGGTCCAAAAGTCATAATACCAAAGTCACTTAGAGTAGAGATGTTATTACGCATACACTCAAGTCACATTGAGGGTGAGACATGCTACAGACAAGCTTGTGATACTCTTTACTGGCCCAACATGCAAGGTGAAATCAAAGACTTTGTCAGCAATTGTCCCACTTGCAATAAATATGCACATTTGCAACAAAAAGAAACCATGATGTCACATGAGATACCTACACGTCCTTGGCAGATCATCAGTATAGACTTATTCAACTACGCAGATAAAGAGTATCTGATAATAGTCGATCATTACTCAGACTTCTGGGAAATTGAACTTCTTCCTGACTTATCCACTGAAACTACAGTTAAGAGGTGCAAGGCTCAGTTTGCACGTCATGGACAACCAGATAAAGTGATCTCTGATAACGGCTCTCAGTTCGCAAGCTTAAAGTTCAGGAAATTTGCCACTGAATGGGAGTTTGAGCATGTGACTTCTTCACCACGTCATCCACAGGCTAACGGCAAAGCTGAATCTGCTGTGAAGATTGATAAAAATGTATGCAAGAAAGCACAAAGTGATGGTAAAGACCTGTGGAAGGCCATCTTACATTGGAGAAATACTCCAACCGAGGGCATGGATAGTAGTCCAGCACAGAGACTGATGTCAAGGAGATTACAGACCTCCTTACCAGTTGCCAACAAGCTACTTGAACCCTCTGTGATACATGGTATACCAGCAAAGTTACGACTTAAGAGGCAAATGTTCAAGGCATGATATGACACATCTGCCAGAGATTTGCCTGAATTGAATATTGGGGAAAGAATCCGTATGAAACCGCTGCCTGGAGATTGAACAAGTCGTTGGAGAATAGATACCTGTCTGCAAAAAGTTGCACCATGCTCCTATCTTGTGGACATTGAAGGAACCCTCTATCACCGCAATCATGTGGATCTGCGAGTGGCTGAGCAGCCTGATTCTCAATATCCAGTTGACAGACCAGACTCATCTGATATTATAAGGGCACACTCACCACACATCACTCCTCTGTACATTGCTTCCCCTGGCAGGAGACCGTCCCCTGCCGTACCTTCTCCTGTCGGTATCCCTCTCCACACGTGCCCAAGTTAGGGACGCAGTAGACCCTTGTCCTCTAGTCCATGTCAGCAGGGATCTTGATCTCAGAGGTCCGCCAGAGATAACCGCCCTGCTGGACTGGGGGGAATCTCCCCTCCTGGTCCCTGCACCTGCTGCCTGTAAGGTAGACACAACATTGAAATACCTCCCCCTGGACCCCCCCTTTCCCCTGCCCCTCCCCCTCTCCGTTTCCCTAACCCCCACCCCCTCTCTCTGTGGAGGAGACAATAATTGCATGATCTGCGCCAGTGCGGACAGATCTCCTACCTGGCCAGCCGTCCCTGATCCTGAAGACATCCCCTGCAAAGGGTCCTCTCATCTTCCCCAAAGTTGCCGCTGGCCTCCAGCTCCAACGGTTGCTGCGTGCTCCGCTCCTGCTGATCTGCTGTCTCCTCTCTATTTGCATCCAGAGCCTCCTCGCCCCTCCACACTTCCCCAAGGCACCCTGAAAAATTTAGCACATCCAGTAAAAACCACATCCCGTACACCCAATACCTGCCCCCCGCCTAACCCCTTCTCCCACTCTCTTTTGTTTTTGTTTTGTTTTGTTTTTTTAAACCCCCCGACTGCCACACCCCTAACAACCCAGGCCCCCTACTCTCCAGCCTGTACGTTCATCCTATCCTGCCCCCCCTTTTTTGGGGGGGACCTAAACACCCGACCAAACCCTCCCCCCCTCTCACTCCCGGCCATCCCCTACCCCCACAGCCTCACCATTACTAGCTGCCTCTAAAGCAACCAGGACGCCTAGGTTTCCCTTAGGGGCCTCCCCCCGGCAATACGGCCCCCCTATATACCTACAGTCCTAACTGCTGACCCTAAACCATTCCTAACCATTGCTGTCCAACCCCTGACCTCATTCCCCTTGTCCGCTGTGCATGTGCGGTCCCCCGTTACTTCCATTAATATTCGTGGCCATGCTTCCAGCCCTCTCACCCCAGCATCCTCTTGGCCTTATGTCCCCAGCCGCCCTCCCTTCCCTGTGTGTATTCCCTAAAGGCCTTATACCCCGGCCCTCCTTGACTACGTGCTTCCCCTCTCATGCGGCCTTATGCCTGGCCCGCGTATGTTCCCTCTCCTTAATCTCCCTTGTCCTCCTGACCCCTCTTTTTCTTACATCCATTGCCCTTTCATTTGGGCTTACTGGTCTCCAGCCCCCATATCTTTGATAGCTCAGCTGTGCTCCCTTCTTTGATACCTCAGCTGCCCTTACCTGGAACCTCGCCGCTCCTTCTGGCTCCCGACGACCTCCTACGTCCTCTCGCTGTGCCCGTCTCCTCCTGATGACATACCACCGTGACGTCAGGAACCGGCGCTGTCCTAGGCCGCGATTCGGCCCCCCGCTTCCGCCCGACGACCTCTGCCGCCATCGAACTTAGACCGCCCGGCTGCCTGCCCGTCCTCCTGGACCTCACGGTGCTGATGTCCAGACTCAGCCTCTCCGGTGGCCTCGACATCCTGGCCGTCCGTCCTCCGCTCCTGGTCGTCGCTCCATCCGTCAAAGCTTCCTCACCAGCCGTGCTCAGCTGTTCCCGGATCCAAGCCTCTCCGTTCCTCCTCGCCATTGCCAGCAACTCAGCCAGAAGCGTCTCCATCCTCAGGTAAGTGCGAAAACACCTCCTGCCGTGCTGCTCCTGGAAGGACACCTGTGACCTCAGGGGTTTATCAACCCCTTCCTAAACTCCGCCCCTGTTTAATCATCCACTCCTAGGGAAGTGGGGTCAAAGGTGCCCTCCTTTCATTTAGGCATCCGGGCCTTATTTGTTTGTACTATATACTTTTTAAATGTTTTTAATGAGGCTTTTTATATACCCAATTTTAAAATCTGGGTGAATTAAAAGTTAAGTTTTATATTTTTTTTCTTATTTTTTGGTCTCTTCTACATGAACTGTTTGCACTGCTATTTAGTATTTACAAGTGTGTGCCTTAAAGGTGTTTCTTTTTCCTTTCTTTTTGATACCATTAAAGGGACAGTCTACACTTTATTCATCTTAAAGTCTGACCTTAGATTTAGGGTGCAAACAGCCTGCTGCACCCCTTTCTATATCATACAGCAGAAACAGTAAAAAAGTTATTTTAAAATGAATATTGTTTCTGGCCAGTTTGAAATGTCTGCCAAGCTCAGCCCACTGATGACATCATTATCTGGGATGCATATAGGCACTATTATTATTATTATTATCATGTATTTGTAGAGCGCCAACAGAGTTTGCAGCACTAACTCTGCTGAATATCATTGACAGTCTGTTGAATTCAACTAGTGAGCCTTTTGTGATTGGATGCCATATGCAGCCCTGATCATGAAATAATCAGTGTGCTAAGCTTATCAGACGTTTCAAAGTGGCAGGAAACAATATTCATTTTAAAATAACTTTTTTACCATTCCTGCAGCATGATATAGAAAAGGTGCAGGAGGTTATTTGCAGCCTTATCTAAGGAAAGACTTTAAGATGACCAAGGTGTAGACTGTCCCTTTAACTCCTTATATTCAACAGACACCCCCACTTGTCTCATTGCATTGTATTAATGAGACAATTTGGATCTGAATTGATACTGATATAGGACTATTTGCTTGTACTCAGGACCTCTTTTTTCGGTATTATTTAAATCATCATAGAGTTATCACAAAAATAAGAGCATCAGCCAAAATTTTACATGTCATTTTTTATTCTAAAAAAATATAATGCAGTAAAAATAAAACCCTGCTTATCTCTATTGTTCATAAAAAAGAATGTAGGTCAGTTGTACACACACCAGCTTCTTGTGTGAAATTACTCTGCAAAAAACTGCACAATTTCATGCCACAAATAAAAAGACTTTCATTTGAACTTTTATTCATTACGAAGTTCTGAATTTGCGGATACACAGAAGATTTTGCTGCTTCGTACATGGAGCCCAGAGAGCGAGGGTCTCAGAAGATAATTATTGTGCTTCACTTAAACAATTTTAAATGTTTTTCAAAGCAATGTAAAAATTGTCTGCAACACCTGCCTTGTTGCAAGCCCTATTCTGGGGCATTGATATTATCAGTATTTTCTCTCTTCTGCATTTCTCTACAGGTGCAAACATTTAACAGAAAGCTCCAGAGCAGGCATGTCAAATTGATGTGGTGCTGAGGGCGGAATTCTAAATGTTTCAATCTAAAATTGGCCATAGCTCTGACATAGTAATACCATTTAACTCTACATTGATATGAGACAATATTATGGATACATTTTACTTTTTTTTATCTTCCTTATGGTATTTATTTATTTATTTGCAACTTATTATAAGGACTTGGATGTCAATAGTATGGTGGACTACATCTAAATTATAATATTTTAAGACACTATTCAATACCTTAAAGGTAACAATTATGCACAAGCGAAAAGGGGTTTATTGTGAATGTTTGCACGTGAAAGTTAAAGGGACATGAAACCAACATTTTTTCTTTAATGATTTTGAAAGAGCATGCATTTTCAAACAACTTTTTAATTTACTTCTTTTATCTAATGTGTTTTATTATCTTGATATTCCTTGCTGAAAAGCATATCTAGATAGGCTCAATAGCTGCTGATTGGTTCCTGCACATAGAAGCCTGAGGTGATTGGCTCCCCATGTGCATTGCTTTTTCTTCAACTTAGAATATTTAAAAAATAAAGCAAAATAAATAATAGAAGTAAATTGTAATGTTGTTTAAATTTGTATTCTCTATCTGAATAATGAAAGAAAATTTTAGGGTTTAGTGTCCCTTTAACACTTGTCGCGATAGCGCATCCTCAGAGCTCTGGTTAACTGTTTTGCGAAACAGAAAAGTGTCACAAAACACACCAAAAATACATTACAAAGTACAGTTACACATAATAACACTAATAAAAATTTGTCAAAAAAAATTGCACAAAAAGTTAAAGTCAAAGATATGAGATCTCATGTGTTAGAAAAATAAGGCAAACAAATGGCCTTAAGATTGAGATACATACATAGACATGTCTAAGGATGTAAATGTATGTATATATGTGTGTAGAGATGTATTTATATGTGTCTTTATGTATTTATAGACATATATACACATATAAACACATAACTACATATGTACACACATAGATATATATATATATATATATATATATATATATATATATATATATATATATATATATATATATATACTGTACATAAAGTGCTTTGGAGCCCTTTGCAGTTAAGTAGATTAAAACATGAAAAATAAAATTTATGCAATATTCATATTTAATACAGTGCTATACTGTGTATTTACTGTAAATATTTCACATTCACAATGTCCTGCATTTAGCAGAATATGTTCTATGTATTTATAAAAAGATATTCCCATAAATATCTGTATATAACTATACCTATATATAATCATCTATATATATATATATATATATATATAGCTATAAATATATATTTGTGCAAAAAAAATCAGATATCTGTAGAAATATGTATTTATGAACATACTCTTCTTTGTGAAGAACATAGGAATTTGAAATATTAATATTTTCATGTCGTGTTAGCGCACATCGGATTTTAGGATTTTTTCCCCTTTTTTTTCTCCCTTGACTTCTATGGGGGAATTCTATAAGGGAATATAAGGGAATATGTTATCACGCGCCCAACATTCTAGGTTCGGCTTTTTAAGAGCTCAAAAATGTTACTTCTAGTGGAGTGAATGATGTAGTGAGAACATTAAATACCTCTTCACTTGTGATCCAACCCTAAATAAATGCTAGATAGAATGATGCATTCTAATAAAAGAGCAGTCTGAAAATAACATGTAATGTAGATGTATTTTTTTTTAAGTTCCATTAGTTGTTTAAATATTGACAAAATAAGTGTAAACTTTTAGGGTCTATAAAGCAGTGGGCACTGCCATGTTGTAACTTAGGTTACCTTCTCTGCTGTGGCCAATTACGGACAGTTATAAAAAGGTCACTAGATTGTGCAGCCAATGGCTGTGTGGAATATAACAGTGTTCTGCTTTTCCATTTTCTAACAGGAACTGAAAAGCTCACCATTTTAAAAAGGAATTACAGAAAAAGAGAATATAATAATAAACAATGAAAGAATATTGCAGAGTTTTTCTTATATATACAGTTTATCATTGTATCTTACCATCTCAAAGTGTTTACTGTTCCTTTAACAACAACAACAAAAACAATGGGAATGTTTTTTTAATTTTTTTATTCTGTGGCATATGAACATGCATGAGCCCTACTCCACAGCATTTTTTTTACCAATCAGCTACTCAGAGATTAGCATCACGTGCACCAAATCCCTTTTTAGTGCTGCTTTTTATCATTTACTTCATGGTAATATAAACCCAACATATTATCATCCTGTATGGGCCTTTAAATCAGGGATGGCCCAAATACTCATGGGGTAAACATTAGGTATGGGCGAATGTGTTTATATTCAAATTCGAATGTTAGAACAAATGGTTTTGGAAAAATTCAATTTACATAATAGAATGTTGATAACAACGAATATTCTTAAAAATTCTATTATCGAATGTTATTTACAGTTTTCGAATGTCACATTTGAATTCGAATGTCCCATTCAAATTCGAAAATTACATTTATAAAACACAATTGTAGACTAGAAATACTATTTCAAATTTGAATGTCACATTTATAAAACACAATTGTAGACTAGAAATACTATTTCAAATTTGAATGTCACATTCAAATTCGAATATTACATTTTTAAAACACAGAATTAGACTAGAAATACTATTTTGAATTTAAATGTTACATTCAAATTCGAATGTAGCATTCAAATTCGAATATTACATTTATTAAACACAGTTGTAAACTACAAATTCTATTTCGAATTTGAATGTGACATTTGAATTCGAATGTCACATTCAAATTCGAATATTACATTTAAAAACACAGTTGTAGACTAAGACAAAAAAAGAAAGGGCGCCTCCTAGTGTAGCCAATTTTTGTAAGTAGATAATATATATTAGCAGATTTTATACTCACATGTGGTGAAGGCAACGATAATGCCTAGGTAGATGGTCTGGAAACTTATCAGTGTCCCAGTTGACTGTGCACCATGAGAAGGGCTGCTCCTCCTGAATGGAAAAGATCTGGAAAACTGAAAAAATATACAGAGGGCGACTCCTAGTGCAAATCAGTTGATACAGTTGTTAACCCCAAATAATCCCTTTAGAGAGATACTCACATATTATGGAGCACACTATAGTGCTAATGAGGCAAGCTGGGTATATTATGGTGGCCCAGCGCACATAACACTCTGGCAAGCAGTAGACCAATGTAGCAAATAAAAGATAGGAGACTCCAAAAGTATATCAAAATAAGTTTTATAAAAATAAATAAATGAACATAAAAACATCAGTAAAACACGCTACGCGTTTCTCAGAGCTCACCACTCTGTTTCCTCAGGCAAGTTCTACTGAGATATGACTGAAGTCTCCTATTTAAACCCAAAAAAAACTAATTGGGATGTCGGTTACACCCATAACACACCCTTTTAATTAGCTCTTGCTACTATTACCATAGCAACTCTGCTGACTACACCTAACATTCCTTAAATGGCATATACAACATGTTTGATACATTTACTACAGAGATCTAATAAAATAACTTTGTATGTTATTCAACATTGGTTAAATTCTTAGTACAATGTAACAGAACATCATCCTATAAAAATAAGGAACACTTATATTTATATAGATAGATCTATCAACCAAAAACCTATATTTATCACAATATAGAGTGACTGTATTTATTTGTAGTGTATATACTCTTCAAATAAAAATAAGTATATGGCACTTAGCTTTATCTTCTTGTTTTTTGTTTGCAGTGCTGGAACCATCTTGTGTTGCAGTATGTGTGAGATATAGCTAATCGATGTATGTAATTTTTCGCTCGACTTTTGTTTCCTTGTGTTGTCTTATGCAATTGACGGGATTTTCTATGTTTATTCTAAAGTTTTACTCTTAAAGTTTGCTGCGCTTTCTGCCGGAAGTGGTCATGAGCAGTTGCGGTATAGACCAATGTTAGTGTATAATTACAGTGTTGTGCGCTAAATGTCCAATGAAATGTAGAGGTGTGTGCCAGTCATCCAATCACTGATTTTCTAGAATAGGCCAATCAGTGTGAGTCTGTCGTTCTCTATGTTTGAAATTAGTGCTGATCTTTACCCGTATAGCCTTTAGCTTATATAGCTGTCACCGAACTGACTAAATATCCGGCTATATTATTACTAGTTTTAATCCCTAAGTTCCTTACTATTTATAGAAAAATACCCTCATAGATTGAGTCAAATTAGTCTTTGATTGCAAATCATGAACTGAATAAAGGACAATTGTGCCATAATCTCAATGTTGATACTGAACTAAAAAAATGTTTTTCTTCGCCCCCCATATAGAGGTGTGTCCGTATGAACCAATAATCTTTTATGGATGTTAATAACACTTGTATATATAGATTTAATGTGCTCACGAGCTGATCTAATGACATTAGCTAGACTTTACTTTTATGGATGTTAATAACACTTGTATATATAGATTAAATGTGCTCACGAGCTGATCTTATGACATTAGCTAAACTTTACTACCAATGGAGTGTCCGTTAGATTTCTATAAGGCTGCATTAAAAGTGTGATGTTAACTATTAACTTTTATGAAATTAATATATGAATTACTTTTAAGATGGAACTAACCAAGTAATCGAATATTAGCTGTTCTAGTTCATAACTACTCACAGTGGGCACCAACATTTGATGTTGATGTCTATAAGCTATAATGTGTATTTATGAATATATGTGTGTATACAGTTTATTGATATATGACAAACTATTATAGTGTCCCTATGTGTAATAATTACCCTATTATAATGTGCTTGTGTATTATTAGTTGTTACCTAACTGTGTATAGCATGTATAATAGTATATAAAAATAGTGATAATAATAAATTGTTGATTATTTAAATAGTGAATTATTAATAAAGAGATCATATAATATATATACTAATTATATGTGTGATGGTAGAAGGATATTCCACCTCTGTTTAAATAAACCTATAACGTATATATCTGTGATATAATAATGTGATTAATAAAATATTAATAAAAAAAGTACACAATCAATGGACAGAGTACCATTGAAGCTAACAACACAGGGGAGATTTTCACACTAACACAAAAAATAACATGCAGCTCTCCATATGTGGTCTACTGTATCACCTGCATTTGTGGCCTACAATATATAGGCCGCACCTGCAGGATGATAAGACAAAGATGGTCAGAACATCTCAGATGCATTAGGAAAGGACTAGATAAATATAGCACTTCTAGACACCATACAACTACACATGGTACTAAGAAATGTCTTATGAAGATTACTCCATTGGAGATAGTAACTGCCAGCAATTCACAAAATAGGATGACAAAACTCCGTCAAAGAGAGACCTTCTGGATTTATAAATTTTCGACTCTATATCCAGAAGGTCTAAATGAAGTTAAAGATACAGCAGCATTTTAATACATATATCAACACTGTTAGTGACATTCAAGTATTATCTTATATAATAAATACCATGTTTATATATACACACTAGAGGAATTTGTTCTTAAATTTCTATTTGTCCATATAGGTAGAACACTTATTTTATTAATATTTCATTCATCACATTAAATTTTAATTAGTTAATATAGGTAGAACACTTTTTTTATTAATATTTTATTAATCACATTATTATATCACAGATATACACGTTATAGGTTTATTTAAACAGAGGTGGAATATCCTTCTACCATCACACATATAATTAGTATATATATTATATGATCTTTTTATTAATAATTCACTATTTAAATAATCAACAATTTATTGTCTTAATATTATCACTATTTTTATATACTATTATACATGCTATACACAGTTAGGTAACAACTAATAATACACAAGCACATTATAATAGGGTAATTATTACACATAGGGACACTATAATAGTTTGTCATACATCAATAAACTGTATACACACATATATTCATAAATACACATTATAGCTTATAGACATCAACATCAAATGTTGGTGCCCACTGTGAGTAGTTATGAACTAGAACAGCTAATATTCGATTACTTGGTTAGTTCCATCTTAAAAGTAATTCATATATTAATTTCATAAAAGTTAATAGTTAACATCACACTTTTAATGCAGCCTTATAGAAATCTAACGGACACTCCATTGGTAGTAAAGTTTAGCTAATGTCATAAGATCAGCTCGTGAGCACATTTAATCTATATATACAAGTGTTATTAACATCCATAAAAGTAAAGTCTAGCTAATGTCATAAGATCAGCTCGTGAGCACATTAAATCTATATATACAAGTGTTATTAACATCCATAAAAGATCATTGGTTCATACGGACACACCTCTATATGGGGGACGAAGAAAAACATTTTTTTAGTTCAGTATCAACATTGAGATTACGGCACAATTGTCCTTTATTCAGTTCATGATTTGCAATCAAAGACTAATTTGACTCAATCTGTGAGGGTATTTTTCTATATATAGTAAGGAATTTAGGGATTAAAACTAGTAATAATATAGCCGGATATTTAGTCAGTTCGGTGACAGCTATATAAGCTAAAGGCTATACGGGTAAAGATCAGCACTAATTTCAAACATAGAGAACGACAGACTCACACTGATTGGCCTATTCTAGAAAATCAGTGATTGGATGACTGGCACACACCTCTACATTTCATTGGACATTTAGCGCACAACACTGTAATTATACACTAACATTGGTCTATACCGCAACTGCTCATGACCACTTCCGGCAGAGAGCGCAGCAAACTTTAAGAGTAAAACTTTAGAATAAACATAGAAAATCCCGTCAATTGCATAAGACAACACAAGGAAACAAAAGTCGAGCGAAAAATTACATACATCGATTAGCTATATCTCACACATACTGCAACACAAGATGGTTCCAACACTGCAAACAAAAAACAAGAAGATAAAGCTAAGTGCCATATACTTATTTTTATTTGAAGAGTATATACACTACAAATAAATACAGTCACTCTATATTGTGATAAATATAGGTTTTTGGTTGATAGATCTATCTATATAAATGTGTTCCTTATTTTTATAGGATGATGTTCTGTTACATTGTACTAAGAATTTAACCAATGTTGAATAACATACAAAGTTATTTTATTAGATCTCTGTAGTAAATGTATCAAACATGTTGTATATGCCATTTAAGGAATGTTAGGTGTAGTCAGCAGAGTTGCTATGGTAATAGTAGCAAGAGCTAATTAAAAGGGTGTGTTATGGGTGTAACCGACATCCCAATTAGTTTTGTTGGGTTTAAATAGGAGACTTCAGTCATATCTCAGTAGAACTTGCCTGAGGAAACAGAGTGGTGAGCTCTGAGAAACGCGTAGCGTGTTTTACTGATTGTTTTTATGTTCATTTATTTATTTTTATAAAACTTATTTTGATATACTTCTGGAGTCTCCTATCTTTTATTTGCTACATTAGTCTACTGCTTGCCAGAGTGTTATGTGCGCTGGGCCACCATAATATACCCAGCTTGCCTCATTAGCACTATAGTGTGCTCCATAATATGTGAGTATCTCTCTAAAGGGATTATTTGGGGTTAACAACTGTATCAACTGATTTGCACTAGGAGTCGCCCTCTGTATATTTTTTCAGTTTTTACAGTTGTAAACTAGAAATACTATTTCGAATTTGAATCTTACATTTTAAAATTGAATGAATACATAGCTAAACATTCTATTATTCAAAAGAATAATTTCAAATTTTATTGAAAAATTCAAAAACGAAAATTCGAAAATAGAATGTTATATAAACATTTGAAATTCAATTTGAACGAATGAATGTATCAAAATTTTGTTTTAACTTTCGAATTTTTAGAAACATTCGCCCATCCATAGTTAAATGTCCTTCCCTTCAAGAATTTTGTATTATCCTCAGCACCAATGAGAAAACAGATATTTTGTCAATGAAAAACAGTTGCTCATCTCTCATTAGGTTAGTACTTTGTACCAAATGTTGTAAATTTGAGTAGTTTGTAAAGTTAAATTAAATTAATTAACAGTAATTTATTCCCTATTTAACTGAAAATGTGATAGTGATCTAATTTTACCTTGAAGGTTTATCATTAGCGTGAGCTTAAAGGGACATGGAACCGACATTTTTACTTTCATGATTAAGGTAGAGCAAGCAATTTTAAACAACTGTGCAGTATACTTCTATTATCTAATTCTCTTGGTATCATTTGAAGGAGCAGCAGTGCACTACTGGTTTCTAATGGAACACATGGGTAAGCCAATGACAATCAATATATATATGCAGCCTCCAATCAGCAGTTAGAAATAAGTTTCTTTGCTGCTCCTGAGCTTTCCTAGATAAACCTTTCAGCAAAGGATAATGAAGGAAGTAAATCCAATAAAGTAAATTTGAAAGTTGTTTAAAATCATATGCTATCTCTAAATCATGAATGTCTAATTATGACTTTACTGTCCCATTAATGTAATGGGGCTAGACCAATCCCAATGATAATGACCGATGTTTCATACAAATAATATTTAGTTCCCCTGATTTCAAGGGACATAATACACATTTGGTAAATCTCTTGAAAGTGATGCAGCATATCTGTAAAAAGCTGATAACTAACATATCATATACATATCACTTTGTAAAAAAAGAAAATTGTTTACCTCAAAATTTCTTTAGCTCACCAGAGTAAGAGCTCTGTGAGTAACTATCTTTCAGCTGCTGTCATCGGCATGGTGGGGGGAAAAATGTGAATCAGCAGCAGTGCTGAGTTTATACTTTGCTTTACCGTGATCTCATGGGATTTCACCATAATCTCATCAGATTTCATAGTACAGTTTCTTAGACTGAGGAGGGAAATAACATGACTCTGCCTGCATATGCAAGAGGCATGCCATCTTGTAAGTCCTGAGACTAGTATCCTAATTGGTTGCTTAAATTCCTTTTACAATGTAAATTTTATGTAAAACATTTTCCCTTTTTACATAGAGTTATAAAATGGTATTTTGCAGTCAGCCTTTTATAGACATGCTGCTTCACTTTCAACTGATTCAGCAACTGAGTACTTTAACCCTTAGGGGTCGATTTATCATGTTCATGTAGCGGATCATGTCCGCCCTACATTGATAAATAGCGACAGCATACGCTATCGGCATTTAAGATTGCACAAGCAATCTTAAATGTGCAATACCGCCCCCTGCACATTGTGCAATACCGCCCCCTGCACATTCGCGGCCAATTGGCCCCTAGCAGGGGGTATCAATCATCCTGATTGAATCGGATTGGGCTGATTGCTGTCCGCCGCCTCAGATGTGGAGGACGAGTTAAAGGGACATTATACATTAATTTTTTCTTTGCATAAATGTTTTGTAGATGATCTATTTATATAGCCCATAAAGTTTTTGTTTGTTTTTTAAAATGTATTTTTTGCTTATTTTTAAATAACATTGCTCTGATTTTCAGACTCTTAACCAAGCCCCAAAGTGGGCTTTCCATCTACCTTTTCAACAGAGCTAAACTGAGAGCTTCTAAGTAAGTTTTTAAACAGTTTTATACTGGGTTTTTATATCAGTATCTGTGCATCTTATTCTTTCTAGCAGTGTCTATTACATGCATTTATATGAAAATTAGTGTATATCGTCCCTTTAAGGAGCAGCTGCTTTTTAACTTACATTTCCGGCGAGCTGGAAAGTACGGGGCTAGATAGCATCATCCGCTGCTTGGTAAATCTACCCCTTAAAGTGGACAGTGACAAATGGAAATCGGAGTGCAGAGAAAAAATTAGTAAAGATCTGAAAGGTTATTAAATATAGACCCTTTGTAGAAACATTTTGAACCTCACAACACTTTTTGAATCTCACCCAGTTTGAAAATAAGTGTGGACAATGCAGTGGCACCATTAATATGGGTAGGATTTGGGTAGAATTTGTGAGGTTTACCAAAAAATAGGGGCATCAATATTAAGGTTGGAACAGTCATGTGATATCTTGGATGATAGGAAGCTGTGAATACTGTTTTTTATTATTGTAACGTAGTTAGTACTAAATACATCCTCATATTTTGTTTTTTAATTTATTACATTTGCATTAAAACACATATTTGTTTTTAGAGAAAACTGACAATAAATATATTATATATATTTTGTGTGTGTATGTGTGTGTGTGTAATAAATAGCCAAACAAATAGCATCCCACAGACCACATGTGGCCTTCTGCACTAACTTTTGTGGCCCCAGAAAAAAAGTAGAACTGAGAATGTGTGCCATGGATTTTGCGGTTCCAGGAAAAAGCAGGAACAAAAATATGTGCTTTGGGGGCTTCTGGTCAGTGGGCAAATGAGTTCTTCTGAAAGGGAGAACAGCAGATTCAAGGTACCCTGCAACGCTACCTAAATTTGTCCTTGTGGCAATAGATATTTTTAGAAAATATATTATTTGTTTGTTCAATATCTTTAAATTAATATATAGGGGTCGATTTAACAAGGGCCGAATGGCCCTTGTTCCCTTTGTTTCCGCGCGAGCCTTCAGGCTCACCGGAAACAGCAGTTATGAAGCAGCAGTCTAAAGACCGCTGCTCCATAACTTGTCCTCTGCCACTGAGGCTGCGGTCTTCAAGCTGCCCAATCCTATACGATCGGTACTGATTAACACCCCTGCTAGCGGCCGATTGGCTGCGAATGTGCAGGGTGGGGCATTGCACAAACACTTGTGGTGAACTGCTACAGCAAATCATGTCGGACAGACAATGGTAAATCTACCCCATGGTCCCTAAGGAGTCTAAAATATTGATCTGTGACCCCCATTTTTAAGAAGTGGGTCCTTACTGAACTAACAAAAGGCTGTGGCACCCTTGTTTGCATCTCAGTATGTTTAGTTAGGCTGAAGATTATAGACACAAGTTAATAAAGACTGTGACGCGGCACCTGGACTTATCAACACTTGATGAAATGCTGTAAATAACTCTTCTTTTTTACATTTAACTTAGCTTTCAGCATCTATCTGAGCAACTGGCTATTTACAAATACGTTACTTTTATCTGATTTTACCTATTAAACACTGTCAGTGTCAATCACTGCTGCAATACTTTGCCAAACAGCCTTTTCTTAGCAACCCAGGGGTTAATTGAACAAAATACTCCACAACAACTTTCTCATTATTAAAGGAAGTAAATCTGCACAACCTAGAATATTCACACATTTTATTGTGTTTGTTTGTGTCTCTTTCTGGACAATGCATCTGGAGCCCAGTTGCTGTCTATAATGACAGCCGTATGTCTTCACCCACACAAAACACCCACAGAGAATCAAAAACTTCAGGCTGAACAAATATACATGTATAATTATCCCTATATGAGGCTGAGAAAAAAGAGATAGATGGCCCGTTCAGAGAGATACAGAAATCATTTGACTGTAAAACTGGATAACAAAGAAATAAATATTTTGTTTAAAAAAAAGTGTCAATCCTTTCCAGAGTTTATTTTAATTAATTTTTTGCTGGTTAATGTTAAATAGGGAAAAGATGATTTTATTAGGCAAATAATTTACAAGAAAAAGTTTTTGGGGCCTATTTAACAAGGTGCGGACGGACATGATCCGATATTGCGGATCATGTCCACCGCACATCGATAAATGCCGCTAACAAGGGGTGTCAATCAACCCGATCGTATTGGATTGGGTTGATTTCTTGCGAGTTCTGTCCACCGCCTCAGAGTCTTTAGACCGCTGCTTAATAACTTGTGTTTCTGGCGAGCCTGAAAGCTCGCAGAAACACGGGCTTGATAAATATGCCCCTTTGTCTGAAAGTTACATACATTAAATTTTCTTAAAACATTTAACATATTGGGGTTGATTGCCATATTGCGCTTGCTTTCTTTTTCAAATTGTGTCCAGTATTGTCAGTGTGTTTTTCCAGTGATTGCAATCTCGAAATCCTTCAATATCCCTGAGGCTGTTTCCCCTGAAAATAAAACAAAGGACCAGATTTATCAAAGTCCAGCAGACAGGGGCGTACAACTATGCCCCTATCTGCTCAGCATCGTATCTCCATATTTATCATTGCACACTACAGCTAGTATTGCTCGCCGTATTCAGTGAAGTCTGGCAGACCTGATCCGCACTGTCGGATCAGGTCCGCCAGACTTTGATAACTTGGGGCCATTGAATCTGTTTGGTGAGATTGCATCCTAATATCATCGAATATAGAGAATACCATTTCAATGCATTTTGCCCATGTGCAAAACCAACGATTTATTTGATAACTTTTGGGGTACACGGTAATAATTTGTAAATTGTTGTCCTGAGTTTATCAAGTGTTTTTTTACTGTTGAATATGAGTAAGAAATGGCCCCGTAAATCTGTCATGAATTATCTAGAATTTTGATTGTTATCGGAAAGAAAGGGTTGGCACATGTTACAAGTTTTTAATCCGATTGTAAATGCTGCTGAAAAAAAAATGGCCACTTATGATTACGTCGACATTTAAAACAGCTCATCAGCAGCCATTAACATGTGAATCATTTTTAAATTATATTGTGATCAACTCTATAATATCTTAAGAATATATTACGGGCTTGGTCACCCATTGTGGCCCTTTAATGTAATTTATCATGACCTCCACTTTCAATGATATTGTGCATATCTGAGAGAATTTTTTTTTGCATGAGAAATTTAATCTTATTATTAAAGGGACACTGTACCCAAAAATTTTCTTTCGTGATTCAGATTGAGCATGACATTTTAAGCAACTTTCTAATTTACTCCTATTATCAAATTTTCTTCATTCTCTTTGTATCTTTATTTGAAATGTAAGAATGTAAGTTTAGATGCCGGACCATTTTTGGTGAACAACCTGGGTTGTCCTTGCTGATTGGTGGATAAATTCATCCACCAATAAAAAATTGCTGTCCAGAGTACTGAAACCAAAAAAAAAGCTTAGATGCCTTTTTCAAATAATGATAGCAAGAGAACAAAGAAAAACTGATAATAGGAGTAAATTAGAAAGTTGCTTAAAATTGCATGCTTTTTCTGAATTACAAAAGAAAAAATTTGGGTTCAGTGTCCCTTTAAACCATATTTTTTTCAGCAATGATTTAAAAGGAGTTGAGAGTCGAGAGACAAAAAATAAACTAGAGAGATGCACTCAACTGAGACAGGGTAAAAGCTGGAAAAATGTTTTAATTTTGCAAAAGGAAAGCCAGAAGTGGAATCCTCGCTCACATGACATAGAGGGATGCAACTGCACCTCAATGATGTGGCCCTAGAGGGTGAAATGAGCATCTGATTGGCTGTACTGCCAGTACCTAAAAATAAGTAAAGACTTGCTACTGGGGGCTGGTAGAATGCGGTATACAGGAAGACATAGATAGCACTTGGAAACTGAAAAAAAAGATGGAGGATATATGAAAAGTATATTCTGTATTTATGTTTATCTTGTTTGGAACATAACATGGATATCTCACTTCACTGTGTTGCCAGGCAGATACTGACACTTATTCAAGCCAAAACAATGGTATATAATTAGCTAAAGTATTGCTCATTTGTCAGTTAGCATATTTTTTGTGTTTCAATTAACATTATTTCTGAAAATAGAAAAAATAAGCATGACCTTTCTTATGAAAAGGTTGGATAACAGATATATAAAAATTAATATGTTTTTAAAATGTTTTTTTTTGCTTCTTTTTTTTTGCACTTATCAATAATAATAATAATTATTATCAAAGCACTGGACACATATATAGAACATAAAAGGTTGCTTGCCTTTATTTTACATCTATTACTCATATATACTGTATATATTTCTTGAAAGTAATTGTAAACATAATACTACACAATTAATGTCTATAAATAGTAGTCAGTAATGTAAAATGATAGATTTCAGCAACCATACAAAACTAATGTAACGTTAAAAGAAAAGAAAAAAAGTTGAGTAGCAACACAGTACTGCCCCCATGAGGTACCAGATAAGTACTACATTTGCTGGTCTGCAGCCTACTTTGTTAAGGTATAAGGGGCTAGCAGTGGTTGATAACTGATGGACAGGAGGAGCAGGAGTTGGGAGGAGTAAGGGAGCTAACAAAAGCACTTAACTGGGTGTTTGTAGACAGGTTCTGATGTTTTTTTCTTTGCCTGCCCATCCAATTCTTTTAGAGCACTAATTGTTTTTTTCTCTTTTTCAGTGCAAGAAGTTTTAACAGACCATTTCTGTACTGGCAATGAGTCCTGAATTTACTTTGGTCATGCTTTAGGCTACTAGTTTTTGCTAATGAACCAATAGAGAATTAATTTAACCAGACCAAAAGCAGCTGAAATTCTTGATGGGCTGAAGCTCTTTTTCAAACTTTCTTAATATTTTGGCTTGAAAAAGGCCAGTGTACGGGCCAAAACGCATTGCCCTTTTGTTTTTGTGATTTGGAAAAACTTTTCTTGGAGCCTGCATGTGAGCGGTACACCCAACTGATGCCAACGTATCCAGCCATGAATACCGGGGGTGCCATCATTAGCATACTTTTTTGTTTGCTAGCTCCAGTGTGTGCTCATTTGGTAATGTTTATTTACTTAGGCCTAGATTTGGAGTTCGGCGGTAGCCGTCAAAACCAGCGTTAGAGGCTCCTAACGCTGGTTTTGGCCGCCCGCTGGTATTTGGAGTCAGTGATTAAAGGGTCTAACGCTCACTTTTCAGCCGCGACTTTTCCATACCGCAGATCCCCTTACGTCAATTGCGTATCCTATCTTTTCAATGGGATCTTTCTAACGCTGGTATTTAGAGTCGTTTCTGAAGTGAGCGTTAGAGCTCTAACGACAAAACTCCAGCCGCAGGAAAATAGCAGGAGTTAAGAGCTTTCTGGCTAACGCCGGTTCATAAAGCTCTTAACTACTGTACCCTAAAGTACACTAACACCCATAAACTACCTATGTACCCCTAAACCGAGCTCCCCCCACATCGCCGCCACTCGATTAAAATTTTTAACCCCTAATCTGCCGACCGCCACCTACGTTATCCTTATGTACCCCTAATCTGCTGCCCCTAACCCCGCCGACCCCTGTATTACATTTATTAACCCCTAACCTGCCCCCCACAACGTCGCCGCCAGCTACTTAAAATAATTAACCCCTAATCTTCCGACCGCAAAGCGCCGCCACCTACGTTATCCCTATGTACCCCTAATCTGCTGCCCCTAACACCGCCGACCCCTATATTATATTTATTAACCCCTAATCTGCCCCCCTCAACGTCGCCGACACCTGCCTACACTTATTAACCCCTAATCTGCCGAGCGGACCTGAGCGCTACTATAATAAAGTTATTAACCCCTAACCCGCCTCACTAACCCTATCATAAATAGTATTAACCCCTAATCTGCCCTCCCTAACATCGCCGACACCTACCTTCAATTATTAACCCCTAATCTGACGACCGGAGCTCACCGCTATTCTAATAAATTGATTAACCCCTAAAGCTAAGTCTAACCCTAACACTAACACCCCCCTAACTTAAATATAATTTACATCTAACGAAATTAATTAACTCTTATTAAATAAATGATTCCTATTTAAAGCTAAATACTTACCTGTAAAATAAATCCTAATATAGCTACAATATAAATTATAATTATATTATAGCTATTTTAGGATTAATATTTATTTTACAGGCAACTTTGTAATTATTTTAACCAGGTACAATAACTATTAAATAGTTAAGAACTATTTAATAGTTACCTAGTTAAAATAATAACAAATTTACCTGTAAAATAAATCCTAACCTAAGATATAATTAAACCTAACACTACCCTATCAATAAATTAATTAAATAAACTACCTACAATTACCTACAATTAACCTAACACTACACTATCAATAAATTAATTAAACACAATTCCTACAAATAAATACAATTAAATAAACTAGCTAAAGTACAAAAAATAAAAAAGAACTAAGTTACAAAAAATAATAAAATATTTACAAACATAAGAAAAATATTACAACAATTTTAAACTAATTACACCTACTCTAAGCCCCCTAATAAAATAACAAAGCCCCCCAAAATAAAAAATTCCCTACCCTATTCTAAATTAAAAAAGTTACAAGCTCTTTTACCTTACCAGCCCTGAACAGGGCCCTTTGCGGGGCATGCCCCAAGAATTTCAGCTCTTTTGCCTGTAAAAGAATAAATACAATACCCCCCCCCCAACATTACAACCCACCACCCACATACCCCTAATCTAACCCAAACCCCCCTTAAATAAACCTAACACTAAGCCCCTGAAGATCTTCCTACCTTGTCTTCACCATACCAGGTTCACCGATCCGTCCTGGCTCCAACATCTTCATCCAACCCAAGCGGGGGTTGGCGATCCATCATCCGGTGCTGAAGAGGTCCAGAAGAGGCTCCAAAGTCTTCCTCCTATCCGGCAAGAAGAGGACATCCGGACCGGCAAACATCTTCTCCAAGCGGCATCTTCCATCTTCTTCCATCCGGTGCGGAGCGGGTCCATCTTGAAGCAGGCGACGCGGATCCATCCTCTTCTTCCGTTGTCTCCCGACGAATGACGGTTCCTTTAAGGGACGTCATCCAAGATGGCGTCCCTCGAATTCCGATTGGCTGATAGGATTCTATCAGCCAATCGGAATTAAGGTAGGAATTTTCTGATTGGCTGATGGAATCAGCCAATCAGAATCAAGTTCAATCCGATTGGCTGATCCAATCAGCCAATCAGATTGAGCTCGCATTCTATTGGCTGTTCCGATCAGCCAATAGAATGCGAGCTCAATCTGATTGGCTGATTGGATCAGCCAATCGGATTGAACTTGATTCTGATTGGCTGATTCCATCAGCCAATCAGAAAATTCCTACCTTAATTCCGATTGGCTGATAGAATCCTATCAGCCAATCGGAATTCGAGGGACGCCATCTTGGATGACGTCCCTTAAAGGAACCGTCATTCGTCGGGAGACAACGGAAGAAGAGGATGCATCCGCGTTGCCTGCTTCAAGATGGACCCGCTCCGCACCGGATGGAAGAAGATTGAAGATGCCGCTTGGAGAAGATGTTTGCCGGTCCGGATGTCCTCTTCTTGCCGGATAGGAGGAAGAGTTTGGAGCCTCTTCTGGACCTCTTCAGCACCGGATGATGGATCGCCAACCCCCGCTTGGGTTGGATGAAGATGTTGGAGCCAGGACGGATCGGTGAACCTGGTATGGTGAAGACAAGGTAGGAAGATCTTCAGGGGCTTAGTGTTAGGTTTATTTAAGGGGGGTTTGGGTTAGATTAGGGGTATGTGGGTGGTGGGTTGTAATGTTGGGGGGGGGGGGGTATTGTATTTATTCTTTTACAGGCAAAAGAGCTGAAATTCTTGGGGCATGCCCCGCAAAGGGCCCTGTTCAGGGCTGGTAAGGTAAAAGAGCTTGTAACTTTTTTAATTTAGAATAGGGTAGGGAATTTTTTATTTTGGGGGGCTTTGTTATTTTATTAGGGGGCTTAGAGTAGGTGTAATTAGTTTAAAATTGTTGTAATATTTTTCTTATGTTTGTAAATATTTTATTATTTTTTGTAACTTAGTTCTTTTTTATTTTTTGTACTTTAGCTAGTTTATTTAATTGTATTTATTTGTAGGAATTGTGTTTAATTAATTTATTGATAGTGTAGTGTTAGGTTAATTGTAGGTAATTGTAGGTAGTTTATTTAATTAATTTATTGATAGGGTAGTGTTAGGTTTAATTATATCTTAGGTTAGGATTTATTTTACAGGTAAATTTTTTATTATTTTAACTAGGTAACTATTAAATAGTTCTTAACTATTTATTAGTTATTGTACCTGGTTAAAATAATTACAAAGTTGCCTGTAAAATAAATATTAATCCTAAAATAGCTATAATATAATTATAATTTATATTGTAGCTATATTAGGATTTATTTTACAGGTAAGTATTTAGCTTTAAATAGGAATCATTTATTTAATAAGAGTTAATTAATTTCGTTAGATGTAAATTATATTTAACTTAGGGGGGTGTTAGTGTTAGGGTTAGACTTAGCTTTAGGGGTTAATACATTTATTATAGTAGCGGTGAGGTCCGCTCGGCAGATTAGGGGTTAATAATTGAAGGTAGGTGTCGGCGATGTTAGGGAGGGCAGATTAGGGGTTAATACTATTTATGATAGGGTTAGTGAGGCGGATTAGGGGTTAATAACTTTATTATAGTAGCGCTCAGGTCCGCTCGGCAGATTAGGAGTTAATAAGTGTAGGCAGGTGTCGGCGACGTTGAGGGGGGCAGATTAGGGGTTAATAAATATAATATAGGGGTCGGCGATGTTAGGGCAGCAGATTAGGGGTACATAGGGATAACGTAGGTTGCGGCGGTTTACAGAGCGGCAGATTAGGGGTTAAAAAAATATGCAGGTGTCAGCGATAGCGGGGGCGGCAGATTGGGGGTTAATAAGTGTAAGGTTAGGGGTGTTTAGACTTGGGGTACATGTTAGAGTGTTAGGTGCAGACGTAGGAAGTGTTTCCCCATAGGAAACAATGGGGCTGCGTTAGGAGCTGAACGCTGCTTTTTTGCAGGTGTTAGGTTTTTTTTCAGCTCAAACAGCCCCATTGTTTCCTATGGGAGAATCGTGCACGAGCACGTTTTTGAGGCCGGCCGCGTCCGTAAGCAACTCTGGTATCGAGAGTTGCATTTGCGGTAAAAATGCTCTACGCTCCTTTTTTGGAGCCTAACGCAGCATTTGATTAAACTCTCGATACCAGAGTTAAATTTATGGTGCGGCCAGAAAAAAGCCCGCGGAGCGTTAACAGCCCTTTTACCGCCGAACTCCAAATCTAGGCCTTAGTATTCAGTGTTGAATTTTTTTTTAAAATGAATTAATTAAAGTTAATGTTGTAACTTTTTTATTTAAAGGGATAGTAAACACTAAAAATGTTATTGTTTAAATAGATAGATAATCCATTAATTTACCATTCCCCAGTTTTGCATAACCAACACTCTTCTAGAAATACAATTTTTACCTCTGTAATTACCTTGCATATAAGCTTCTGCTGACTGCCCCCTTATCTCAGATCTTTTAACAGACTTGCATTTCAGGCAATTAGTGCTGACTCTTAAAATAACTTTACGTGCATGAACACAGTGTTATCTATAAGAAACACATGAATGAATGCCCTTTAGCTGTGAAAAACTGTCAAATGCAGAGGCGGCCTTCAAGGGCTTAAAAATTAGCATATGAGCCTACCTATGTTTAGCTTTCAACTAAGAATAACAAGAGAACAAATCAAATTTGATGATAACAGTAAATTAGAAAGTTGTTTAAAATTACTTGCCCTAACTGAATCATGAAAGTTTAATTTGGACTTTACTATCCCTTTAAGGGAGCTTTTAGTGCACTCGAAAACTCTCTATCTGTTGCACCCATGGAGCACAACAATATTTGACAATTGTACTTTATTTGAGGGGAGTAGCACCGGGTAGACTTGTTAAGCCCCAGTAATTTGCATAGTGCCATATGTTTACATATTAGAAGACACCTGGGGCAGCCATGTTTTTGTGCATGTTTTTGGCCAAAAACAGCTGAAGTTCCTTGATGGGCAGAGGCTTGCTGGAAGGAAGAGTGGTATATTCTAGTGAGCAGTAATTGGTGGTGGGTTGCAGGTTGGGTTGAGGGATGGCACATGGTCAAAGTGGGAACAGACAGCACACTTTCCGTACATGTTAACTAGATGATCCCACTTACACCAGGAGACACCTTGGGCAGCCATGTTTTTGGGCACCATATTTTATATATAAATTCATTTGGCAGGCTAGTGCTTACTGTTGGAACAACATAATTGGGTTATGTTATGTATATATATTATGCTGCCAGCTCAGTTTCTGTCTCCTAACAAAATTTAATTCATTTGAAAAAATTGTTTCAGATTTTTTCAAATGTCCAGTTTGGAAGAATTTAATTGTGGATATAAAGTTTGGATAAATATTGGATTTAAATTTGTTACCATAAGTCACAATGGGAACAACTAATAGATAACTAACATACACAAATTTTTCAATGTTAACAGTACCTACAACTCTCTGATTGAATTTGAGTCAATGACTAGCTCACAAAGGCACATAAGTCACACAACTGCATGTCCCAATAGCTCTAGTCAAAGTTAATAAAATATCTGAGCCTCATCTAGTCTACCACCTCCGTATGCTAGATTAAGGCTTGATTGGACAAGCCTACATGACTAAAATCCAACATTAGATGCCTGACTGGCTGTCCCTAACATCAGTTTTTTAGTAATACTATGGAAAGCTTGGACAGGGTACGATGGACACATGAATGGTCAGACCCCCTGTACATCAATATAAACATAACCAAGCAAAATAACTCTCCTCCCTTCCAACAACTTTTTTGGCGCCAAACATCGCAAACCAATGAACAAATAGATTTTGTGATCATTTGTTTTTCATCTTTTTCTCCAATAGTTTATTCAGCTGTTGGTGTATCAGATGACTCAACAAATCAGCTAAATGTATCTGAAATATGGATGTCCTTTTAAACTTCACAAGTTAATTGAATATATGTAAATCCCTTATGATTGGTGTTATTGGACGTGGAAAATCCACACCCCCAGAATTCTCCAGAGGGCACCTGATTTGTCCACAAACACACACAATATTAACAAATATATATATCTATCTTAACCCATACCTTGTTCCTGTCTGCAAGGTCTATGAGACACCTCCCATTCTAGACTTTTCTTCAATAAAAAATACTTATCAATATTCTACACTTACAAATATTATCAACAGTGTTTTTTTAAGCATTCAAACTTGCTCTCTCAGACTATAGTCGAAGGTATATGGAGAGTATGCACATGTCTATAATAGTTATTGCAATGAGTTATGAATCTTCTTTCACTAAAGGCAGTTGGGATAAAAGGAGACTGATCCACTTTAATCCTGGTAGAATTGTCAAATTATAGATCTCCCACTAAGCACAACATCCTTTCCTCCTGTTTTCTTTTGTTGTAAATATTTTTAAAACTGATACAATATACAAAGATTCCCACTATATATTTCTTTACCCAGTGGGTGGTTTTCCTTTAATATATTTGTCCTTTTTATAAATGGGCTGCTTGAGCCATATCACACAGGGCAGAAACAACTGAGTAGTGCATTTTAGCTAAGGGTATATTAGCCTCAATTAAGGAAAAAAGATAATGAGCTTTTATCGTCAAAATGAGTTGACCATTCTTAAAATGTAACAAAGATACCTACTGAAAAATGACCTGCCTGACTTATGGTTCTCAAACTCATACTATACAAATTAAATTCACAAAACACTTAAACATATAGAGAAGAATGTCAGGCGTAGTAATTATGTTTTAAAAATAAATGGACTGGATGTTAACTTATATTACAATATTTATTGAAATTATTTATTTATGTAGCACATTTTAAAAAATAAAAATCTTCAAAAAATGTCAGTTTCAATGGCAGAGGATACAAGAAAGAAGTGGTGTGTTTTTTGTGTTTTTTTTTTTTTTTTTGGGGGGGGGGGCAAGAGGTGAAAAGCAACCCCATTCATTTTTCACCCCTCTTGGGGCTGTGGTGGAGAGTAAAAAGGAAAAAAAAATACTAATCCCTGCCCCAATGCTTTTAGAAAGGCCACATGCCACAACTGCCTAACCACACACCTGGACCACCTGGCTCCAGGCCTGCCCTTTGTGCAGGACAAGAGGGGCACCCACCCAGGGCCTCATGCTTTAGGGGCCCTGTACTTTCAGGGGTGAAGGTATGAGAAGGTGCAAAGTATATCCTGTATTTAGTTTATGAAGAAGTGTTTATGGTATCAGGAGATGTAATGTATACTGTTATTCTTTTCATAGGTAACAGTGAATGTTGGGACAGGGGGCAGAGCATATGGGAGAAGGGGACTAAGAACGCTGGGTTGTGGGGCCCTGCAAAGTTGTTTGCCCAGGGCCCCGCAAATGCTAAGGGTGTTCCTGTCTGGCTCTAGACACAGAATAGCAAAAAATGCCTGCTTCTCCTACTGTAAGCCCCTTCAACCAAACCAAGGAGTGTTTGCCCACCCCCTAAATAAAGTTTCTGGAACCACCACTGCAGAAAGCAGAAGAGAGGTTGCCAGAAGAGAGCAGTAAACTTAATTTAAATATGTGGAAAATCTAAATTTTGTGAGAAGTGTTCATTTTTGTAACCAAATCCTAGCAACAGCCTTACAGTTATAATCAACATAGTCACTTATATAATTTTATATGTTTATTTATTTATCTATCCAAGCGACACAAATTGGGAAACAAATGACATTGATTCCAGTTTGTATATTAAACATTAAGTATCAGGTATGCATGTAACATTAACAGGTTTTGCAGTGTTTGTGCACATTGCCAGTAAATTGATTTAAACTGAAGATTATTGATAATTCAGCAACACACATATGTAGGCTCACATCAATGTTTATGCAAGTGAAATGGCTAAATAAGAATTAATCAGTGTAGGGGGTACAGTTTTCCCTGGATAGCTATTCAGATCATCCTGAGTGGTTGCTCAGATTCTGGTGGGATTTTTATTTAACAAGCTTTATTGAAAACAACAGAGAATTAAAATACAACATTTTTCGGGCAGACCTGGTACAAAACTCTGTTGCTCCTGAATTTAGCAGCATCCTTTCGTCTGCTTTTGTACCTACTTCTGCTTTTTTAGTCTCATCTTTCTATTTCTATCCATTCTCTGCTGCCGAACAATGCTAATCTCTCCTGGTCTCTGTTTCAGTTGAATTCATTTTAAACAAAAGGATGAAAAAATGCTTGCAAATATTTTTGTGGGGGAAAAAAAAGCTAAAACTTCACCAAAATGTATTTAGTAACATATATAACACAGTTCACTTTATATACAAGACAACAGCTAACTCAGTGCAATATAACCCCAAGCAGTACTGCTACCTTGATATTAAATAACCTTACCAAATTGTGGAAGTATTGTACATGCCTAAGCATTGCACATGCCTAATGCTTTTTATATTTCTGTGAAGGCCAAAAAAGACTCCAAATAGCTCTGGACAATAGCAGACATTTGATGAGGTAATGTGAATAATTTGTGCATTATTTCCAGGGCCTCCTGTGGTAAAATTGATACCCAAATAGTGCATCACTTGAAAGTGATACAGTGTATCTATAAAAAGACAACAAGAAAATATTACATCAACATATAAAAAAAAAAGGAATATATTTTACCTCAAAAAATGCTCATTAGCCACATCCTATTGTAAAGGGGCTTTAGGCATCCAATCAGGACTTGCAAGGGAGCATGTATTTTGTATCCTGAGTTTGAGGAAGTTTACTATGAAATTTCACAAGATAATGGTGAAATTCGATGAGATCACAGTAAAGCAATGTATGAACTCATGAAACTGATAGGATTTTTTTTATTTGTTCAGCATGCAAATAGCAGTAAAAAGAGAAGATCTGGGTCACACAGCACTTACTCTGGGGAGCTGATGTAAAATGTCTTCCCTTTTTTACATAGAGATGTTCATGTGATATTTTCTTGTCAACTTTTTTACAGTTGTGCTACATCACTTTAAAATATAGGTATCATGTTTCTTTAACATTTTATTCTTTATCTCTCATTCTACTGCCTGGGTTGTCATTTCTAGGGTAGGCACTATTGAATTACTCAGACTCAGCATACTATTCTTGCTTACAGTCTTGCAGTGGCAAATAGCCTGCTTTCTTAAGATATTGGTTGAGGAAAAATCTGAGGCTCCATTTACAAGATTTACGTATTTGGGTATGGAAACTGATACAATGGCACGGTTGTGTGGATTGTTTAGCTACAATAGGCAGTTAAGGGGGCTCTGACTAGGGGCCATTTTATATTTCAGGATCTCTCATTTGGGTTAGGGTTCAGCCTTTAGGCTACATTTTCTTCAAAGGTCTTAGTAGTTAAGATTAGTGGAGTAATACCAATGGGTTGCAGGTTATGTCTTTCTGTCTATTTATTGGCATTCATTTGTAGTTGATTCTTATAGCTCTACTCAAGCATTGGAATAGTCTGCACCTTGCAGGCTTTAGGGCTTATCTGAATGATATATGGTACACTGAGTGTTGGCCTGTGAGCTTATTCAAGCTGGACTTACCGGAATCCCAGCAATTGTATATTCTTAATTTTTATCACATTATCGTGGCTATGTAGCTTTAGCCTAGAAGTTTTATAGTAAGAACATAATTTTCTGGCCTTCTCTCTAATTTATTAGTGGCATCTCATCTTACTATGATACATTGTGACACTTCATAAGTGCATAATAGCATTGTTAACTTTATTGTGATTTATCTGACAAGTTTTTAGGAAGGCATCAGCCTCTGCTAATTGTCATGGTCACCCTTGTATGCCTCTTTTTTGGCAGGTGGTGTTGCCTAACACTTTTGCTAGAGAAACTTGTGCACTCATTGGATTTTGGCCTGGACTTGCTACTGGTTTCATATGCTTGACTGGCAAAAGTTTTATAGGTTTAGGTGGGTCGGTTTTTGACAGATTATTGATGAGTTGTGAAGTTAGTCTATTGATGAGTTGTTAGTCATCAGCTGCACTACCTAGTCAAATTGAGTCATTCTACAGTAATCGATTACTCCAGACTAGTCATCAGAAGCTATCCTGAAGTATGCCCACAGGTCAAAATATTTGAATGAGATGACTTTAGAGGCATTCACTGGCTGTTCATGCTTGTGAAATAAGATGAGAAAAAGCTGTAGTCTCAAATAGTATATAATATCTCTTTATTAATTACACATGGGGATCCAACAAAATCACAACGTTTTGGGGAGGCTTCCCTTAGTCATGGGCTATAAGTGTCATAACCTGTTTCTTTTTATAGCCACATACATTTATTTAACCCTTTCTTAGGTAGACAAGGTTTTTGCATTTCTTATGCCCTCTAGTGGATAACAAAGATTAAAAACATATTTACATAAAAGGCCAAAGATTACCACACTATTGTCAGTCCTAATAAATTGTATCACTTCTAAACCTCATAATCAAAAGGAACACACAATGTTACATAATCTAACATAATTTAACCCCTTTAGTGCTAATGACAGCTCTGAGCCGTCACAGAGTTTCCCACTCACCTTGAGGAAGATCTGGGGGCTCCAACCCACTCCTACCCTGGCAATCGGGCCTGCATAGTGACAGGCATCACCGGGGCTTCACGTTATGTGAGGTGACATCACGCGTAATAACGTGATGACGTCACCACGCAACTTTATTTAACAATGTTAAGTATAGGAGCAGGGAGCATGCTGCTTAGAAGCCTGTATCTCAAGCAGCTACAGACCCCCAAGACCCACCGTTGAAAAGGTAATCGCCTAACCTTTCCAACAATGTAAGTCCTGGGGATCTGAGGGGAAAAAAAGTTAAAAAAAAATTGTTCAAAAAATTAAACAATTTTAAAAAAACTTAAAAAATCTTAGCACCCAGGTGGGAAAGTGCTTAGCACTCAATTTTTAAAATAAAAAATAGACTAATTTATCTCTGTTTTCATCCCATTGGGTTCAAGTGTGTCAAGCTAAAAAAACTATAAACTTCTCACTGTTTTAACAACTGTTGCCACTTCATCTTGGAATATTAACCTGTTCAATGATTTTCAAATGTAGCTAGCTTATTTGATGGCCAGATGCTAAAATTAAAATGCAACTGGGGCAGATGATACCTTCTCGAATGCTTCTAGTGGTCAACTCCACATAGACACGCCCACAAGTGCACTTGATCATATAAACCACAAACCAGGTATAGCGTAAAAATAAGAATGCGAGGAGCACAGGTATAAGTGTATAACAAAAAAATGTTTATTTAAACATACGCTAATGAGTGGGTAAACACACACAAAGCGGTTCGTTAATAATGAACCAAAAACAAACAGTGTGAGGGGGGGAAAATATAACCGCCCCGGGGTTAAGACTGAAACAGAGAAAAATCTGCTATATTTTCCTCTGAAAATATAATAAACATATCATTAGTAACGAGTCCCAATTATTTGGACCAGTAACCCTTTGTGTACATATAGTAATAATATTATTGAGCTTCCTTTATCTTATATATAATTATATATAATTCTACCCACTGATATCATCAATAGTCATCTTCTTCAGTCAGTATTTAACTAGTAGCTGCAGGTCTCTAACATCAATGGCCCAATTGTAGGCCCAGTAGGGACTCTGCATATGGTTAGTGTATCCTACATTCTTCATACTCCATTCGCATCTAGTGAGGGTCTGACAACCCTGTGAAATACGGGGAGTTAATGTTGAGGTCTGTTCACAATGATAGATTCAAGTAGTGTACATGTTTATACATATTTATTTATAATTTGTATGTACAGTATTTCACTCATTGATCTGTTTTGGTTATATTGTTTAAACAACTATTTTCATGGCATGTTTCATTTATCTCATTTTATTATCATGTTATGTTTCAGAATGTATGGATGCAGAAGTCTTATTTTGAGCTGCAGGGAATCAATGATCTGAGCAATTTTCAAGAAATTCAAGCAATAGCATGACTGTTATAAATTATAAATTGTAATTTGTAGTAGTGACATTAATAATATTTCATTTGTATACATTTTGGTTATGGCTAAATGTCGATATCTTTACTTTTGATGTTTAAGTTTATGTATCATTTGTGCATTGTGAGTTAATAACCTTACCGTGAGTTCAGCAGAATTCTCTGTGCACTATTTTTGAAATTTGTTCCTATTGGTGCCTATAGCAAAAGGGTGGGTCCCTTCTAGCCAATGGGAGTGGACTTCTTCTCTTTTTAAGGAGCACACACTATTGTTTTAATCAGGTAATGAGTAAGGCAATCTGCTGAAACGCGTATACCTGTTCACTTGCAGTCTGTAAATATAGCAGATTTTTCTCTGTTTCAGTCTTAACCCCGGGGCGGTTATATTTCCCCCCCCCCCCTCACACTGTTTGTTTGTTTTTGGTTCATTATTAACGAACGGCTTTGTGTGTGTTTACCCACTCATTAGCGCATGTTTAAATAAACATTTTTTTGTTACACACTTATACCTGTGCTCCTCGCATTCTTATTTTTACGCTATGTATGGCCATCTTTGAGTGAGCACAGGTGTGGGGTGAGCGCAATATCCTGACCGCAAAGCTAGCTTGTTGCCAGAGACACCTGGAGAGGAGGAGCTACACACTGCACCGACTACGGAGGTTGCTTGGGAGCCGCACAATACCCAGCCACGGATGGAGAAACTAGCCATACGGCAGTAACCGGTATACACAGGACGACTCCTGGTGAGGGTCATATGGATCGGAGGTACGTGCTTGCTTAGCCTTGAACATTGTACAGTTTTTCTGTCATACACCTCTTGGGACTTACCTAGATATAGCAGTGGGCTTATAGTGATTGGAACCTGTTTGGGAAGGAAACCGGATGGGACCCTACTCCTCAGAAACCAGTGCTCAAGACTTGTTAAGAGAGCACTGTGTATATGCGAGCTGCAAATTTATTTACTGCAGGTTACAATGTCCACTGCGGAGCACGCCGCACCAGAGGCTACTCTCCTTTGAATTATTTTCCTTACTTCTGCTTACAAACCAGGTATACCAAGTGCAATGAGCACAATAGAAATACTTATGGCCAGTATGGGGAGGCAAAAAATAGGGACTATAAATAGGGATAATGGAGCTGCAATTGGCACAGTCCAAGCACCAAGTATCACATATTCCTTTTGGTAATAAAATACTGCTTAATGGACCTAGATGGAGCTATGTCTGCTTTAATTAAAACATCACGCAAACGACAGCTCTTTTTTATAAGCTGGCATAGGTAATTACTGAAATTCACTAATGTCTGGGTTACATGCACCTAAAAGGTGCCAATGTTTACGAATTACTTTAAGTATTTGATGGCTCTGTTTTGAAAACTCTGAAACAAAATTTATCCTTTGTGTTTCTTCCCAAGAATTCAGTGGTCTTAATAAATCATCTCTGGGGATGTGACCAATATCTTTCATCACTTGTTCAATTAATTGACATGGATACCCCCTTTCTAAAAATCTCTGACCCATTTTTGGATCATTTTATGTGGGCTTGGCAGTTGCTCACATTATTTCTCTTATGGACTGTGCTGGTCTTACCTATTAGGATTTATTTGCATGCTTGTGAAGTAATCAGTAAGGTAATCTGCTAATCATTCAGAAGTCATCACCAGAATTTATTATTTTAGCTGATGACTTCACAAGCTTGATGATGTCTGATGATGTGCAAATGGCTTATAAAGTTGTTTGATGATCATCAAATGACTCCAGGATGGTCTCTAAAGTAATCCTGTTTGTCTTGGGCTTTCAACATCTTATGCAGGTATAAATAACACCATGGCTTTTTTTTTTTTTTTTATCTGTTATAACGTTTTCCTGCTTAATCCTACTTGGTATATTTAAGAACAGGGAGGTGATGTTGCGGAGCTATGGCCTTTCTATATGCATCTAGAAATGTATTACAGCATGTGCTGCTATTGATTTCTGAGGTTTTCTCATAATATTTAGGTTCAGGTGTTGCTTTACTTTTTTGTTAATGGCTATATCAAGCGCTGTGGTTTGGGGGGACTTTATTTATGACTATGTAAGGCTTTTTTGGGGGTATGTCTTTGTTGTCTTGGTTAGAAGACTGATCACAGCAGAAGAGACTTACTTTACCTCTACAATATGAGGAGTCACTTAGCTGCCTCCGTTAGGTCCTATATTTAATGATCCCTTTGAGGCATTTAATGATAATATAATTAAATCACATCAACCAGATAAAACTTAGGAAATAAGTAACGCACACTTGGATGTATATTGGAAGTGCATTGTCCTTATCATATCTCTGTCAATGGTAAAAAAATCTCAGTTATAGGGGCCTATTTATCATATGTCTGTTGGACCTGATCAGACACTGCGGATCAGGTCCGACAGACATTGCTGAATGCGGAGAGCAATATGCTCTCCGTATTCAGCATTGCACCAGCAGCTCTTGTGAGCTGCTGGTGCAACGCCGCCCCCTGCAGATTCGTGGCCAATGGGCCGCCAGCAAGGGGGTGTTAATCAACCTGATCGTACTCGTTCGGGTTGATTTCCGGCGATTCCTGTCCGCCTCATCAGAGCAGGCGGACAGGGTTATGGAGCAGCGGTCTTTAGACCGCTGCTCCATAACTTGTGTTTCTGGCGAGTCTGAAGACTCGCCAGAAACATGGGCCCACAAGCTCCTTACGGAGCCTGATAAATGGGCCCCATAGTGTGTTTCTTATTTAGAACTTTATCCCCTGTGTTTTCATTCAAATATCTGTTTACGTTACCACCGAAATATAATAGAGAGACAATGGGGTTATAATAACTAATGCCTAGATTTAGAGTTTGGTGTTAGCCATCAAAACTAGCGTTAGGGGCTCCTAACGCTGGTTTTGGGCTACAGCTGGTATTTAGAGTCAGTCATGAAAGGGTCTAACGCTCACTTTACAGCCGCAACTTTTCCATACCGCAGATCCCCCTACGCCATTTGCGTATCCTATCTTTTCAATGGGATCTTTCTAACGCCGGTATTTTTATAGTCTTGGCTGAAGTGAGCGTTAGAAATCTAACGACAAGACTCCAGCCGCAGCAAAAAGCCAGGAGTTAAGAGCTTTCTGGGCTAACGCTGGTTCATAAAGCTCTTAACTACTGTGCTCTAAAGTACACTAACACCCATAAACTACCTATGTACCCCTAAACCAAGGCCCCCCCACATCGCCGCCACTCTAATAAAATTTTTTAACCCCTAATCTGCCGACAGCATACCGCCGCAACCTATGTTATCACTATGTACCCCTATTCTGCTGCCCCTAACACCGCCGACCCCTGCATAATATTTATTAACCCCTAATCTGCCGCCCCCAACGTCGCCGCCACCTACCTACAATTATTAACCCCTAATCTGCCGACAGGACCTCACCGCTACTATAATAAATTTATTAACCCCTAAAGCTAAGTCTAACCCTAACACTAACACACTAAGTTAAATATAATTATTATCTAACGAAATAAAATAACTCTTATTAAATAAATTATTCCTATTTAAAGCTAAATACTTACCTGTAAAATAAACCCTAATATCTATTTTAGGATTTTAGGATTTATATTTATTTTACAGGCAACTTTTTATTTATTTTAACAAGGTACAATAGCTATTAAATAGTTATTAACTATTTAATAGCTACCTAGTTAAAATAAGTACAAAATTACCTGTAAAATAAATCCTAACCTAAGTTACAATTAAACCTAACACTACACTTTCAATAAATTAATTAAATAAATTAACTACAATTATCTACAATTAAACCTAACACTACACTATCAATAAATAAATTAAATACAAATAAATACACTAACTAAAGTACAAAAAATAAAAAAAGAACTAAGTTACAAAAAATAAAAACATATTTACAAACATTATAAAAATATTACAACAATTTTAAGCTAATTACACCTACTCTAAGCCCCCTAATAAAATAACAAAGCCCCCCAAAATAAAAACATGCCCTACCCTATTCTAAAATACAAATAGAAAAGTTCTTTTACCTTACCAGCCCTTAAAATGGCCTTTTGCGGGGCATGCCCCAAAGAATTCAGCTCTTTTGCCTGGAAAAAAAAAACATACAATACCCCCCCCAACATTACAACCCACCACCCACATACCCCTAATCTAACCCAAACCTCCCTTAAATAAACCTAACACTAAGCCCCTGAAGATCTTCCTACCTTGTCTTCACCGATAGATCCAGAGGAGGCTCCGAAGTCTTCATCCAAGCCCAAGCGGGGGCTGAAGAGATCCATCATCGGGCTGAAGAGGTCCATCATCGGGCTGAAGTCTTGATCCAAGCGGCGGCTGAAGAGGTCCATCATCGGGCTGAAGAGGTCCATCATCGGGGTGAAGTCTTGATCCAAGCGGCGGCTGAAGAGGTCCATCATCGGGCTGAAGTCTTGATCCAAGCGGCGGCTGAAGAGATCCACCATCGGGCTGAAGAGGTCCATCATCGGGCTGAAGTCTTGATCCAAGCGGGGGCTGAAGAGATCCATCATCGGGCTGAAGAGGTCCATCATCGGGCTGAAGTCTTGATCCAAGCGGCGGCTGAAGAGGTCCATCATCGGGCTGAAGTCTTGATCCAAGCGGCGGCTGAAGAGGTCCATCATCGGGCTGAAGTCTTCTATCAAGCGTCATCTTCAATCTTCTTTCTTCCAGATCCATCTTCATCCCGCCGACGCGGAACATCCATCCTGCCCGACGACTTCCCAACGAATGACGGTTCCTTTAAATGACGTCATCCAAGATGGCGTCCCTCAAATTCCGATTGGCTGATAGGATTCTATCAGCCAATCGGAATTAAGGTAGGAAAAATCTGATTGGCTGATGGAATCAGCCAATCAGATTCAAGTTCAATCCGATTGGCTGATCCAATCAGCCAATCAGATTGAGCTTGCATTCTATTGGCTGATCGGAACAGCCAATAGAATGCAAGCGCAATCTGATTGGCTGATTCCATCAGCCAATCAGAATTTTCCTACCTTAATTCCGATTGGCTGATAGATTCCTATCAGCCAATCGGAATTTGAGGGACGCCATCTTGGATGATGTCATTTAAAGGGTTAACTGCAATGTATATCTTGCATTGGATTCATATTATTACGTAGGTTTGTGCACAGGATGTCAGATCATTTATACTAAGCAGCTGAACAGAGTTATTTAACAGTTTGGAACCTTATTATACTTATTGGAACATTTGGTTTACTCAGAAGGGAAAAGGCATACATGGTCGCATTTATTACAAAAGCATTTAACTAGATACTTAGCGTGAAAGCCTTCCTTGTAACCATGCAATCTTTTACAATTGATAAGAGTGTGTTGTATATATACAGCTGCATGGTGGTATTCCATTAGGTTGAAGCCTACTTAGTGATGTGTCTTGAGTATGGCAGTGCATATTTGGTGCATGAAACCTGCAGCGTTTGTCTCATTTTCTTTTAAGAAAACTGTTGTATTGGGATTAGAGTTATGTGGATAGCATTTTTTTAATAGTTGATTTGCTTAGAATACTATATATGCCATTTTATGGGATGCTTGGTTTAATAGTTCTGAGTTGTTTCTTGTTACTATTTAGGTAGCTTTACAGGGAGTGCAGAATTATTAGGCAAGTTGTATTTTTGAGGATTAATTTTATTATTGAACAGCAACCATGTTCTCAATGAACCCAAAAAACTCATTAATATCAAAGCTGAATAGTTTTGGAAGTAGTTTTTAGTTTGTTTTTAGTTATAGCTATTTTAGGGGGATATCTGTGTGGGCAGGTGACTATTACTGTGCATAATTATTAGGCAACTTAACAAAAAACAAATATATACCCATTTCAATTATTTATTTTTACCAGTGAAACCAATATAACATCTCAACATTCACAAATGTACATTTCTGACATTCAAAAACAAAACAAAAACAAATCAGTGACCAATATAGCCACCTTTCTTTGCAAGGAGACTCAAAAGCCTGCCATCCATGGATTCTGTCAGTGTTTTGATCTGTTCACCATCAACATTGCGTGCAGCAGCAACCACAGCCTCCCATACACTGTTCAGAGAGGTGTACTGTTTTCCCTCCTTGTAAATCTCACATTTGACGATGGACCACAGGTTCTCAATGGGGTTCAGATCAGGTGAACAAGGAGGCCATGTCATTAGATTTACTTCTTTTATACCCTTTCTTGCCAGCCACGCTGTGGAGTACTTGGACACGTGTGATGGAGCATTGTCCTGCATGAAAATCATGTTTTTCTTGAAGGATGCAGACTTCTTCCTGTACCACTGCTTGAAGAAGGTGTCTTCCAGAAACTGGCAGTAGGACTGGGAGTTGCGCTTGACTCCATCCTCAACCTGAAAAGGCCCCACAAGCTCATCTTTGATGATACCAGCCCAAACCAGTACTCCACCTCCACCTTGCTGGCGTCTGAGTCGGACTGGAGCTCTCTGCCCTTTACCAATCCATCCATCTGGCCCATCAAGACTCACTCTCATTTCATCAGTCCATAAAACCTTAGAAAAATCAGTCTTGAGATATTTCTTGGCCCAGTCTTGACGTTTCAGCTTGTGTGTCTTGTACTGAGGTGGTCGTCTTTCAGCCTTTCTTACCTTGGCCATGTCTCTGAGTATTGCACACCTTGTGCTTTTGGGCACTCCAGTGATGTTGCAGCTCTGAAATATGGCCAAACTGGTGGCAAGTGGCATCTTGGCAGCTGCACGCTTGACTTTTTCACAGTTCATGGGCAGTTATTTTGCGCCTTGGTTTTTCCACACGCTTCTTGCGACCCTGTTGACTATTTTGAATGAAACGCTTGATTGTTCGATGATCACGCTTCAGAAGCTTTGCAATTTTAAGAGTGCTGCATCCCTCTGCAAGATATCTCACTATTTTTTACTTTTCTGAGCCTGTCAAGTCCTTCCTTTGACCCATTTTGCCAAAGGAAAGGAAGTTGCCTAATAATTATGCACAGCTGATATAGGGTGTTGATGTCATTAGACCACACCCCTTCTCATTACAGAGATGCACATCACCTAATATGCTTAATTGGTAGTAGGCTTTTGAGCCTATACAGCTTGGAGTAAGACAACATGCATAAAGAGGATGATGTGGTCAAAATACTCATTTGCCTAATAATTCTGCACTCCCTGTATGTTCTTTTTATATTGCACTTTTTGTGGACTAGGTGACTATGTAGGCTGCACCACTTTGGGTGATTTGAAGCTAGCTTTTCTTACTTCTAAAATTTCAATTGCTAGGTCACTTGGGAATGGTTTGTTATATTTAATTGATATCATACAGCCTCATTAGGGTCAACCTGATATTTTTGTTCTATGTTTTATAGGTGATGATTTAGGAGACATGGTTTTTGCTTACCTGGTCATGATTAACCTGCCTTAATGTATTTCTTGAGGTCCTGGTGGTGGAAGGTCAATATAGCCAGTTTTTTCTTTTTTTTTTTTATAGTGAATAATCAGTTAAATGTCAAGATCAGTTGTGGTGATGACATATGAGGGGATATTTATTAAAGCGTCAACTGAAAATACGCTGGAATTCTGCGTCGTAATTGTGGCGAGATTGATCCGCCATAGTTATCAAAGCGTCAACATCGAAATGTTGAAATTTGTGCGTAACATACGATCCCGCAATCTCAATCCGACGCACATCGATGTGAGTTGAAATCCCATGGAATTCGAGCGGAATCGTGTTCATTCACCCTCCTATTTGACACTATTTGAAGCTCTCACAAAGTTTTCAAAATTTCTACAGTTACGCTTGCGTCTTTTTCGACTCAGCGTACCTGGTTTTCAATCTGCCACCCTTCAGGTCGCGGATGCCATAGAACTCAATGAAAGTCTAAAAAAACACAGAAAGCTTATGTTCGATGCTTCAAGAGAATGAAGTATATAACATAATAAAAGTAAATTAGAAACTTTATTAAAATTGTATACCCTTTCTAAATCAAACAATATTATTGATACACATTTGGTGCACTAGTAGATATAGGGATAAAAATAAAAAATACATTACTAATTGTGGATTATGCTACAACTTTGTCTCTCATTACAAATCAAGGGGACAATATTTCTACATATTTGGTGCAAAGTTTTGCCCCAAACTTGTCGCACTAATAGATATACAAATGAAATAAATACACAACATAATATAGCTAACTTCCTTTTTATTTTTTTGAAAAATCTATGTCCACCATGTTTAAGCCATGTAATACAAGTCCCACTCTCCACTTCGCGCCATATTTGACGCAACATTTTTTGCACCAATTACGACGCAAACCACTTTTGAAATATGCATAATCACATGATTTATGACATAAGTCAATCTGATTCAAATACACATTATAAACTATCACTAACTAATCAAATTGTGCGATACTTGTGTCATTGATCACTCATCAGAACTTGTAAGTGCCATTTGTTACATTGTGTATTATACTTTGAAAGTATGTATATGTGAAATTAGTATTAAAGATAAACATTGATGCTGACATTAGGACACACAATGTAATATTTTAGACAATGATTTTAAAATTTGAATTGATGTTTGATTCAATAGAATCTTAAGCTGATAGCTCAAAGGGATAGCCCACCTAACTTTAAACTGTCATAAATTAGATACAGCAGAAATTAAAATAACCTCTTTACTGGCATGTTATTTTCAGTGTATTTCTTCCTTCTCTTGAATTTCTTTTTCAGTAAGAAATGTCATCTTATATGCCAGCCCATTTTATAACACCTGTGAATGGGGTGTTTTTTAAAAATAGATTGCAATCAGGGGTTAGACAGGTGCAGAGAAAAACCTGGCCCAGCTCTTAAATGGGCAGGAAACCCCAAAATATTATTTCATGATTTGGATAGAACATACAAATTTGCTTCATTCTCTTGTTATCCTTTGCTGAAGGAACAGCATTGCACTACTGGCAGCTAGCTTTAAAATATCAATAGATTGCAAATAAATACATATGATACATGTTATATTTGCAATTATTCCTGCTCAGAATAATAATACATTTACAATATATACATATAGTGGTATAAATAAACACAGAGATATGACAGACAACATTGTTTAGAACAAAAAAAGGAACTTAGGGACATGTGAATATGTTTGCAAAAGATTTCTGACATAACACATACACACACACATATATATATATATATATATATATATATACAGTATATATATATATATATATATATATATATATATACATACTAAAATATGTATGTCCAATATTAAAAAGAATTCTAATAATTCACTCACCACTTTGCGCCAAATATGTCACTAATTGTTATATTCGCAATTAGTCCTGCTCAGAAAAAGAATACATTTACACTATATACAATAATTTGCTAAAGAGAAATGTGCTTGTTCGTGTTGTTCGTGGACAGTAATGAAATGGTTTAAATAAAGTTGGGGAAAACCCGAATAGCCGCAACATCGATGACTGTTAGTTAACACCAGTCCGATGCTCTTCGCACCATACTTGACGCGTGTGTTTTTGATGGCTTTTTTGATAAATAAGATTGTATTCAGATCCACAGCCGCGATGTTTGGTGAGTGTATTGATGCCAGCGAATGCAACATTGTTGATAAATATCCACCATGGGGTTACAGGTAGTTGGGCGGTTCTGATTTTGCATGATAATATCAAGGAGGACAGGTCTTGATGTATAAAGTCTGCATATTATATTTTTTTTTTAAGTCATTTTCTATTGATGCCTAGTAAATAGCATAGTAAATGTATCACTAAAAAAGTGCTGAATTGCATTTTTTTTTTTACATGCAAAGGCATTTAAAATTAACATTTTCTCATCAAAATCTGCATTGTACTGAAATCCACAAATATAACCCTCTAAAAGTTTCTTGTATAAAAACAAAATCTTCGATCTTATCGTACAAAGAAAGACTCTATGATCAAAATAGGTTTAGTTTAGAGGATAGAAGGAAAAGAGGTGCATGATAGAAACCTTCAAATATATGAAGGGACTTAATAAAATAGAAGCTGAAAGCATTTTTCACAAAAAAATAAATGCCAAAACAAGGGGTCACTAAAGTTAGAGGGCAGCAGATTCAGGAGAAATTTGAGGAAGCATTTTTTTACAGAAACATAAACTACCTATGTACCCCTAAACCGAGGCCCCCCCACATCGCCGACACTCGATTACATTTTTTTAACCCCTAATCTGCCGACCACCACCTACGTTATACTTATGTACCCCTAATCTGCTGCCCCTAACACCGCTGACACCCATATTATATTTATTAACCCCTAACCTGCCCCCCACAACGTCGCAGCCAGCTACCTACAATAATTAACCCCTAATCTGCCAACCGCAAAGAGCCGCCACCTACATTATAGCTATGTACCCCTAATCTGCTGCCCCTAACACCGCCGACCCCTATATTATATTTATTAACCCCTAACCTGCCCCCCACAACGTCGCAGCCAGCTACCTAAAATAATTAACCCCTAATCTGCCAACCGCAAAGAGCCGCCACCTACATTATAGCTATGTACCCCTAATCTGCTGCCCCTAACACCGCCGACCCCTATATTATATTTATTAACCCTTAATCTGCCCCCCTCAACGTCGCCTCCACCTGCCTACACTTATTAACCCCTAATCTGCCGAGCGAACCGCACCGCTACTATAATAAAGTTATTAACCCCTAATCCGCCTCACTAACCCTATAACAAATAGTATTAACCCCTAATCTGCCCTCCCTAACATCGCCGACACCTAACTTCAATTATTAACCCCTAATCTGCCGACTGGAGCTCACCGCTATTCTAATAAATGTATTAACCCCTAAAGCTAAGTCTAACCCTAACACTAGCACAACCCCAAAATAAAATATAATTTTAATCTAACGAAATTAATTAACTCTTATTAAATAAATTATTCCTATTTAAAGCTAATTACTTACCTGTAAAATAAACCCTAATATAGCTTCAATATAAATTATAATTATATTATAGCTATTTTAGGATTAATATTTATTTTACAGGTAACTTTGTATTTATTTTAACCAGGTACAATAGCTATTAAATAGTTAAGAACTATTTAATAGCTAAAATAGTTAAAATAATTACAAATTTACCTGTAAAATAAATCCTAACCTAAGTTACAATTAAACCTAACACTACACTATCAATAAATGAATTAAATAAAATACCTATAATTATCTACAATTAAACCTAACACTACACTATTTAACTATTTAATAGCTATTGTACCTGGTTAAAATAAATACAAAGTTACCTGTAAAATAAATATAAATCCTAAAATAGCTATAATATAATTATAATTTATATTGTAGCTATATTAGGATTTATTTTACAGGTAAGTATTTAGCTTTAAATAGGAATAATTTATTTAATAAGAGTTAATTAATTTTGTTAGATTAAAATTATATTTAATTTAGGGGGGTGTTAGTTTTAGGGTTAGACTTAGCTTTAGGGGTTAATACATTTATTAGAATAGCGGCGAGATTAGGTCGGCAGATTAGGGGTTAATAATTGAAGTTAGGTGTCGGCGATGTTAGGGAGGGCAGATTAGGGGTTAATACTATTTATTATAGGGTTAGTGAGGCGGATTAGGGGTTAATAACTTTATAATAATAGCGGTGCGGTCCGCTCGGCAGATTAGGGGTTAATAAGTGACTAGGCAGGTGGAGGCGACGTTGTGGGGGCAGATTAGGGGTTAATAAATATAATATAGGGGTTGGCGGTGTTAGGGGCAGCAGATTAGGGGTACATAGGGATAATGTAAGTAGCGACGGTTTACGGAGCGGCAGATTATGGGTTAATAATAATATGCAGGGGTCAGCGATAGCGGGGGTGGCAGATTAGGGGTTAATAAGTGTAAGGCTAGGGGTGTTTAGACTCGGGGTACATGTTAGAGTGTTAGGTGCAGACATAGGAAGTGTTTCCCCATAGCAAACAATGGGGCTGCGTTAGGAGCTGAACGCAGCTTTTTTGCAGGTGTTAGGTTTTTTTTCAGCTCAAACAGCCCCATTGTTTCCTATGGGGGAATCGTGCACAAGCACGTTTTTGAGGCTGGCCGCGTCCGTAAGCAACTCTGATATCGAGAGTTGCAGTGGCGTTAAATATGCTCTACGCTCCTTTTTTGGAGCCTAACGCAGCCATTCTGTGGAATCTCAATACCAGAGTTATTTTAAAGGTGCGGCCAGAAAAAAGCCAGCGTTAGATACGCGGGTCATTACCAACAAAACTCTAAATCTAGCCGTAAGATAGTTACAATGTAACTACTAGTTATATTGTAGCTAGCTTAGGGTTTATTTGATTGGTAAGTATTTAGATTTAAATAGGAATAATTTTTTTAATTGTAGTAATTTTATAAATAATATTATATTTAAATTTGGGAGCGGTGTTAGGGTTAGACTTAGGTTTAGGGGTTAATAACTTTATTATAGTGGCGGTGACGTTGGTGGCAGCATATTAGGGGTTAATAAATGTAATATAGTTGCAGCGACGTTGGGGGGCAGAGTAGGGGTTAATAAATATAATGTAGGGTTCAGCGATGTTGGGGGCAGTAGATTAGGGGTTCATAAGTATAATGTAGGTGGCAGTGGTTTCCGGAGCGGCAGATTAGGGGTTAATAATATAATGTAGGTGTCGACGATGTCGGGGGTGGCAGATTAGGGGTTAATAAGTGTAAGATTAGGGGTGTTTAGACTCAGGGTTCATGTTAGGGTGTTAGGTGCAGACATAAAATGTATTTCCCATAGGAAACAATGGGGCTGCGTTAGAAGCTGGACGTTACTTTTTTGCAGGTGTTAGGTTTTTTTCCAGCCGGCTCAGCCCCATTGTTTCCTATGGGGAAATTGTGCACAAGCACGTTTAGCCAGCTTACCGCTACCGTAAGCAACGCTGGTATTACAGTGAGATGTGGAGCTAAATTTTGCTCTACGCTCACTTTTTTGTGGCTAACACCGGGTTTAAAAAAACCTGTAATACCAGCGCTGTCTTAAGTGAGCGGTGAGAAAAAAAGGCTCGTTAACACTGCAAGCCTTACCGACAAAAACTCGTAATCTAGCCGTATGTTTCTATGCTAGATTTTCCTTTTTAAACAAACTCAGTTTTCCTACGTATTTACCTCCTTCAAAAGGGTTAAAAACATAGTTGGACTCTCATTACACCCCTATCTGCTCTAGATGAAGATAGGGTCAGTGATTGCTGAATATGCATGTATGCCTACCTAAACTTGCTTCTAATTTACTTATGACCTATATTCTTGCTGGTAATGGCACAACAGTGCAATGCATATTTCATACAGAAAAACAGTGATTGATTTATTTAAAAGTAAAATGCCCTAACAGAATTGAGTTATTTTTTATCTTATTTTTTTTTTGCTATAGACATTTAGGGACATATTTAAATGAACTAATATACTCATTAAAGGGACACTGAACCCACATTTTTTCTTTCGTGATTCAGATTTTAAGCTACTTTCTAATGTACTCCTATTATCAAATTTTCTTCATTCTATTGGTATCTTTATTTGAAAAGCAAGAATGTAAGTTTAGATGCCGGTCCATTTTTGGGGAACAACCTGGGTTGTTCTTGCTGATTGGTGGATACATTCACCCACCAATAAACAAGTGCTGTCCAGGGTCTAAACCAAAAATTGTCTGGCTCCTTAGCTTAGATGCCTTCTTTTTCAAATAAAGATAGCAAGAGAATGAAGAAAATTTGATAATAGGAGTAAATTAGAAAGTTGCTTAAAATTGCATGCTCTATCTGAATCACAAAAAAAAATTGGGTTCAGTGTCCCTTTAAGCAATCACTGTTTGGAATGTTGCGTAGTTTTTGGGAACACTGGAAAAAAAGAAAAAAGCAATACACTTTTAATCTGTAAATTGCAGGGAAAAAAGACGAATCCATACTCCTCAAGTTTAAAAATCTTGGTCACTTCCTTTATCATAATGAATATAGTGGCGCTATTTGGGGTTTTCCAACCGTGTGCAATGAGCTGTCTTGCGCCGTTAAATCCAAACTGTAGGACGAGGGATTTGAGTTTACAGAGTATTTTTGGGAGGTCATTGAATATAGCAGCATTGGGGGTTCATTTTCAGTTTGTAGTAAAAGCCAACTAGAAAATGGTTTCTATTGCTTTCCATAAGGGCTGGATTTTTATACAGAATCATCACATATGTAGCAAGTTCCCTTGGTTGCCAAAACTTCACTTTACACAAGAAGGCCGAATTATCAAGCCGTCAACTATGCTGCATTCGATGGCACCAATACGCTCGCCTAACATCGCCTAACATTGCGGCCGCGGATCTGAATACGCTCTCCTTATTTATAAAAAAGCTGTCAAAAAAGTACGGAGTGATGAGCCCTCTTCCTCCTGAGCTAGATTTGTTTAGTCTTGTTATGTTTTGTATTTTATCACAAATCTTTGTCATTGTATACCCCTATCATTGTACCCAGCGCTACGGAATTTGGCGGCGCTATACAAATAAATGATAATAAATGATAATAAAATGAGCAGCGGACTGTTGTTAACTAACAGTCATCAATCTCGCTGCTATTTGGCTTTTTCCCAACTTTATTTATACCCTGTCACTAAACACCGCCACTTTACTAAAATGTTTAACCCCTATCCCGCCGCTCCCGGAGCCCACCACAACTCTAATAAAGTTATTAACCCCTATCCCGCTGCTCCCGGACCCCGCCGCAACTAAATAAATATATTAACCCCTATCTCGCCGCTCCCGGACCCCACCGTCACTAAATAAATGTATAAAACCCTGACCTCCAACATCACTATCACTTACTAAACCTATTAACCCCTAAACCACCAGCCCTCCACATCACCATAAACTAAATTAAGCTATTAACCCCTAAACTAACAAGTCGCTAACTTTACATTAAATATTAACTTATCCCTATCTTATAATAAATTAAAACTTACCTTTAGAATTAAAATAAACTATATTAAACTATTAATTTACCTACCCTAACTATTATACTAAAATTTCATTAAACTATATTAAACTATTAATTAACCTACCCTAACTATTAAACTAACATTACATTAAACTAACAATTAAATTAACTATATTACATATTTAAAAACCTAACCCTACTCAAGTTATTTTGATCTACTATTAAAAATTACTAAATTACAAAAAAATAACAACTAAGTTACAAAAAATAAAAAACACTAAGTTACAAAAAAATTAAAAACCACAGTATCAAAAATAAAAAAGAATTACACCAAATCTAAGAGCCCTATCAAAATAAAAAAGACCCCCCAAAATAAAAAAAAACCCTAGCCTACACTAAACTACCAATGGCCCTTAAAAGGACCTTTTGTGGGGCATTGCCCCAAAGAAATCAACTCTTTTACCTGTTAAAAAAAAAATACCCCCAACAGTAAAACCCACCACCCACAAAACCAACACCCCCAAATAAAACCCTATCTAAAAAAACTAAGCTCCCCATTGTCCTGAAAAGGGCATTTGTATGGGCATTGCCCTTAAAAGGGCATTCAGCTCTTTTACTGCCTGAAGTCCCTAAGCTAAATTAAAACCCACCCAATAAACCCTTAAAAAAAACCTAACACTAACCACCGACGACCCACTTACAGTTTTCAAAGACCGGACATCCATCCTCATCCAAGCGGCAGAAGTCCTCAGCGAAGCCGGCAGAATTCTTCATCCAAGTGGGCAGAAGTCTTCATCCAGACACCATGTTCTATCTTCATCCATTCAGCGCGGAGCAGCTCCATCTTCAAGGCATCTGGCGCAGAGCAACCCACGCTAGCTTTAGTGCGCCACTTGTAATCCTGCCCTATATCAGCAATTAAGCACTGTGGTATAAAAGTAATGTTATAAAAAGCACTGTTAGCAAAATCTTAAGCATAAAAGTTTGATTATAGTTTTTTTTTTCTTTAAAAAGTGTATTTTTTTAAATAAAAAAAACTGCAGTACGCAGTTTTGGGGCTTTAAAGTTGGTGGGAGTTGGGTGCCTTTACATTGCGGTCTATGGGAATTGTGTGTGCCCAGTAAATATATATGTATATGTTTAATACATATATATTTATGTGTTAATAAGTGTATATACATATTAACACATAAATATATATGTATATAGTCATATACATATATATTTACTAACTGCTGCTCATCGCTGCGCTACTTACCTCTTTGTTGCATGAGGTTCTGATGCCGTCTGTGATGGCATTAGAATGAGGCTCCCATAGGAGCCTATTGAAATACGCTCTTGTGAATGAGCTGGTATTACAAAGTGGAGCGCAAATATTGTTTTAGCTAAAGCGATATTTTGTGCTCCACTTGTAATCTGGCCCTCTGAATCGTAAAAAAATTAATTTTGACTTGAAAGGTGTGATGTTTGAATACTGGTGCATAACCCTTACAGCATATGTGCGTATGCTGTGGAAAAACAGAAATAACTTTTACTAGAAACATTTCTGGAAGTACTTTGTAAGAATGCGTCTATTTTACATTTTAATGCATCCATGCACATTATTATTTCTATCATTCTATCCCTTTAAGTATGATGGAGGTACTGCAACTTTATAAGTGGAACAAGCAGAGATATTTTACTGCAAAAACAGACAGAAAAATAAAAAAATAATTTATACTGACATGTTTATTTTTCTTTAATTGAATATTTTGAGGGGAGATTGAATGCTCAGTTGAACCTTCCTTTAAACATTGTTATTCTTAGCAAACGTCACAGAAATAATCAGACACAAGGACAAAACTGCTGTTTGTGTTTTCCGCAACCAGAGCACATCTACAATTAAACAAAGACTATAAACATTATTCTTTCCCATTGCCATCGAATAATGAGTAATGCATATTTGAATAGCAAGCTTTTAGTTTTGGTAAAAATAGTTATTTTAAACGTAAGGGAAGCAGCTGTTTTTATTTTGTATCTAAGTCACACTTTCTTGTTGTCACAATCATTTCACTTTCTTGTGCCATTATTTTCAGATGGGCATTTTTTTTGCTGCCTGGGTTTCCAAGGATTTTTTTTTTTAAGGGAAAACAAATCACCTGCATTCACATCATTCAAGTAAATGCTGATATATAATGAATAATCCGTTACGATAAGAGATTTTTGAATGTACTGTAGGTTTTTAATGAGAGATTCCTTTTAATAAACAGATTCTCACCTTTTAAACCAAATTGACCTTAATTTTTTGTTGCTATTAACACAAACTGTTTGCACCATGAGCTGTATTAAAGCATAATAAGAATTTGTGATGGGTTGGTCTTCCGCAGCATCAAGGTTCAGTCACAGTAAAGACACATGAAACTCCAGCTTTCTAGCAAAAGACTTGTACAGCTAGGCCCATCTTTCATGAATTTTCCTTCCCCTGACAGAAATCAGCAGGGTTAGAATAAACTGCATAACATATCAGCTCCTCAGGAAAAAACATGAAAAAGACCTGCTATCACTTAATGAAAAATAGCTTCCTTTTTGGACAGAACTTCATAGGCTGCAATCAAGCAGTAGCGCCCCTTTTTGACGTGCAATAGAGTCAAATCAAGTCAGTATCTATTAATAATACTTCCTTGGCTTCTTTCATTTCTCTGCATGTCCTACCACTGTCAGGCCTCGTGATGGAGCAAAGCCTTTATCTCGTCCGAGTCTTCTCTGTCAGGGTGATAAACAATTCTAACAAGAATCAGAATAAAGATCTTCCCAGTAGACTCGAATAGATAGAAGCTTTTTCTCATTTTCTCGACGGAAAAAAAATTTAATCTAGCGGCTCTGCGTTTCAAGCGTCACATTCAAAGAGATGCAAATTTGTCAGTGCAGAGACCCCGGCTGACTCTTTTCTCGGCTTGAATGTCAAAGGGGGAGCTCTGAGACTTTGACATCTAGGCTTTTTTTGTGGGGACATCTGCAAAAAAAAAAAGCTTTGTAGTTAATGTTTAAAAAAAAAAGAAATGTTCATAAGTTTTCCTATGAAATAAAATATTGCCACTGGGATGGTAACTGGGGTAAAAATAGGTGCAATAATTGTGGTTAAGTATAGCCATTTATACTTGAAGGGATATTGTAAAGCAAAAATGGTATTACTGACTGTGAAATATAATGTTTTTAACTTCCACATTAGAGTTAAACACATAAGTAAAGTTGTGCTTGGGAGCTGCAAGTATTACTACTCTTGTACAAGGCTCAGCTGCTCAGCCAATCAAGAGTTGCCGTCCCATGAACCTGGTAATCACTGGACTATATTTATGTGTTTAATCCCTGTAAAGTTATCTAGAGTCATTAATGCTAAAATGATGCGGTGCATTTTTTCCCCCTGCTAGGACAGTGTAACTTCTTTACCCTTCTGCTTTTGAGAAATGTTTGAGCATTGCACTTTTTCTATAGTATGTCTTGTTCAGCATTAATTCAGTTTAAATAAATAATAGGGTTTTATCTTTTCACTTAGTAATTGTCATTTGGAGTACAGATTGTTATACTATGTTAAAAATATTTGATTTATTTGCAGTTAAATGGTTTTAAACCAATCTCCAGGAATATTTATCTTAGACCTAGTGGGATCTCTGCCATTGTTTTAACGATCCAAATTGCTGTTTGGTTAAGTACATTTAATATATTCACATCATATTTCCAGCCTTTCTTTGCTTTAAAGTCTACTAATGATCCAGCGGGATTTTTTTTTTTTATCTATCATCATACCAAGAAGAGTTTAAGAATTGTCAAAAAGGTTTAACTATAAAAAAAATGTAACTTTTATAGCATGTAGTAGTTGCCTTTTCCTGTTCTCCTGTAAGAATGCTCAATAGTGCATCAAAATATTACATAAGACTGCTCAAATCATTTATATTCATACTGGAATTCTATTCTATATGTTATACTTTATAATATCTTGGTGCTTTATAAATACAATAACCTGCTGTTGTCAATATGTGAGTAAACAGTGATAGTATTTTCACAAGATTAAAGGGACGTGAAACTCAAAGTAAAGTGTTTCAGGCAAAGCATGCAATTACAGTATTTATTTTGTTCTCTTGGTATCTTTTTGTTGAAAAGCATACCCAAGTAGAGTCAGGAGCAGCTGCTGATTGGTGGCTATACCTATGCCTCTAGTCATTAGCTTGACAGATGTGTTTACCTAGCTCCCAGTAGTGCCTCACTGGAGCTAACTTTAAAGGGACATAAAACCCAAATTCAGATAGAACTTGTGATTTTAAACATCTTTCCAATTTTCTTCTAATATCTAATTTGTTTTGTTCTCTTGATATCCTTCATTGAAAAAGATACCAAGGTAGACTCAAGAGGGGCTGATTGGTGACTGCACATATATGCCTCATCATATTATCTAACCCAGGACATGCAGATAGCTACCAGTAGTGCATTTGTGCTTCTTCAACAAAGGATACCAAGAGAATGAAGAAAATTAGATAATAGAACTAAATTGGAAAGTTGTTTAAAATTGTATTCATTATCTGAATCATGAAAGAAAAAAATGGGTTTCATGTCCCTTTAAGTATGTGTTCAACTCCATTTGCAGTGGTTAAAGACATGGATATATAAAATACATAGGGACAGATTACAACTGATGCAATATTTTGCGCTTTCACTTGCACGCAAATACCGCCAGAAGTAAACTTTTAACATGCGTGGGTCAGCATGCATTACAAGTTGAAAGTTAATTGTTTGTAAGCGAGTGAAACCAGTACTTCCATTACCGTAACTATGTTAACATATTCACCCCATAGAATTTAATGAAGAGTGCTTAAAGGGACAGTAAACACCAGATTTTTTGCTGTTTAAAAAGGTAGATAATCCCTTTATTACCCATTCCCCAATTTTGCATAACCAACACAGTTATAATAATACACTTTTTACCTCTGTGATTACCTTGTATCTAAGCCTCTGCAAACTGTCCCCTTATTTCAGTTCTTTTGACAGACTTGCATTTTTAGGCATTCAGTGCTGGCTCCTAGGATCTTCATGTGCCTGAGCTCAATGTTATCTATATGAAACACTTGAACTAACGCCCTCTAGTGGTGAAAAACTGTCAAAATGCTTTCAAATTAGAGGCAGTCTTCAAGGTCTAAGAAATTAGCACATGAACCTCCTAGATTTACCTTTCAACTAAGAATACCAAGAGAACAAAGCAAAATTGGTAATAAAAGTAAATTGGAAAGTTGTTTAAAATTACATGCCCTATTTAAATCACGAAAGATTTTTTTTTACTTTACTGTCCCTTTAAAAAAAAAAAAAAAAAAAAAACCCTGAAACTTATCGTTTGCGCGCTAACCCAACACTGCATTAGACCTACAGAACTAAACCCGAAGATATTTATTCATATTTCACATGAAAGAAAATGTTATTTTTATATATTTTTAAATATATATATATATATATATATATATATATATATATATATATATATATATATTTATATATATATATATATATGTGTGTGAATAGTGTGGTCAAGTCTAGTTTAAGTGGGTGGAAAGGGCGTTTTATAAGGTAGGGAGTCTGAAAGCTGACTAATTTGGATCAAAATGTGCAAGGTGAAGCTCCCTTCACACCTCCCTGTCTATTGGGTATTGGAGTCACAGCAATGGGTTGGGGAGTGCCTATCTGTATAAAAAAAGTTAATTATATGAGGTTACCTCCTGCTAGGTATTATGGGAGGGATTTGCTATAGGGATGTGTCTGGCTGTTGTAGTTGGCTAGAGTGTGGTTATGGGCAGGCACTCGTATTCATTATGGTTAAATGATTTGGTTTTATAAAATATTATTTATCTAACCTGTTAACAAAATGGCTGTGGACTTTTCAAACCCAAGTTCTATGTTTCTGTTTTGTTGTGGAGCAGGAGTGGACACCAAGGAAGGAAATAATGCAACATACATTGCACTGAAAAAAAAGTACGCTCCCTTTCACATTTGCTCTCCCTTGTAAGAATCTCCTTCATAGTGAGCACCATAACTCTCTTTGTAGGTAAGCTCGTAACAAATTTTAGATCATTATTGTGAGCCCTGAGAGATTGTTTCCTATAGATTTGTATAGAAAGTTTAGGGACCAATTTAATCTGTAAAAGCTGTGACAATTGAAGCAAAGGATTTCCCATTAGTTGCATGGAGAAATTTGACCGGTATAGAATTCTGCTTACCCTGAAGTCCTATTTCTAGCTGTCACACATTTTTTTCACAAACTATTTTTTTTAAAGAAATAAGAATATTGATATACATATTTTATATCGAAGTCCAAAATATAATCCAGCGGACAGTTAACATTGAAATCTCATCCTCTTTTCTCCTCAGACTGTTATGCAAAATCTCCCAATTGTGTTCATGTAATAATAATAATAATAATAATAATAATAATAATAATAATGTCTGCCATGTTCTGGCATATTTTTTAAAAACAACTAATACATGAACATAACAGGTGACTTACTTTTTATAACAAATGATGCATAAACTGATTTTTCTAAAATATATACCAGGTACCTGTATTAATCATTAAAAACTTATTCCATCTACCTACATCAGGGTTTTTTACTTTTGTAAATTATTATATTAAGACATGATTATATTATATACAGATGGACATAAAACAATAGATGATAGATAGATAGATAGATGACAGATAAATATATAAATAGATAGATAGATGGGCATACAATAATAGATAGATAGATAGATAGATAGATAGATAGATGATAGATAGAAAGATAGATAGATAGATAGATAGATAGATAGATAGGCATAAAACAATAGATATTTAGATAAATAGATAGATAGATAGATAGATAGATAGATAGATAGATAGATAGATAGATGGATATACAGATGGACATACAGATGAACATAAAATTATGATAGATAGACAGATAGATATATGATCGATGGATGGATGGATAGATATACAGATGAACATAAAATGAAAGTTAGATAGATAGATATACAGATTGACATAACATGAAAGTTCTAGCCATCCTATGACTAAGTGCCACACGGCACAAAACGCGTAAGGACATGCCCCCTTTTCTCCGCTGCATATTTGGTGTCCATGTGTGTAGCGACTGTGAAATTGGAATAAACCTACCTTGTTTTCACAAGCCTGGAGTGCTGCCTCTTCCTTTCTTCTGCATAAAATGAAAGTTAGATAGATAGATAAACAGATGGGCATACAACAATAGATAGATAGATAGATAGATATAGATAAATAGATAGATAGATGGGCATAAAAATAGATAGATGATAGATAGATAGATAGATAGATAGATAGATAGATAGATAGATAGATAGATAGATAGATGGGCTTAAAAATAGATAGATGATAGATAGATAGATAGATAGATAGATAGATAGATAGATGATAGATAGATAGATAGATAGATAGATGATTGATAGATAGATAGATGATAGATAGATGATAGATAGATAGATGATAGATAGATGATAGATAGATGATAGATAGATCCTACAATGGATAAGATTACAATTGGAGCACAATTAATAGCATAGGGTGTTTTATCTTTTGGGTGACCTGGAGCAAAGAATAATGTACAAACTAGCAGTACAGAGTGTATGGAGTGTATGTGTGCTATTATTACGCTCCTTACATGTATATTACAAGTTTTGAGTTATGTATTGAGCTCAAGTGCAATGCTAAATACCTCTGTAAAATGGAGCTTGTTTTAAGACATGAAGTAAACCATAATTGTTATTATTGTAGCACAAAACTATATGAAGACAGAACTCCACTACTTGCGCGCCCACTACTTAGCGCTTGGCCGATATCTGACATGAATTTTACTGTGCAGTCCCTATAGAAGTATAATATTATGTGGGTTTTGGCGCACCTGCACTATCCAACAAGTAGATGTTAGAACCCCTTAGAGTATATTCGAACGATAAAAAGTAACTTTGTGCTTATGAGTGGGAAAGTAGAAGCGCTATTGATTGACCTTGAGCATCGTTAAGGTACAATAACTGATATTTTTGCAATCCGCTTGTAATCTAGGCCCATATTTTTTAAACTATTTATATCTACTGAAGCAAATTATTAACTGGTTTAGGGCTAGATTACAAGTGGAGCGCTAACTGTTGCGCACCATCGATAAGGGGTATTTTGCAGCTCTTTGCACGCATTGGAAGTAACATGCGTATTACGAGTTGAAAGTAAATGCATTATGTTAGCGGGACTTCAGAGCTCTGGTTAACTGTTACACAAGACAAAAAAGTTGCACAGAAAATATCAAAAATACAGTATATTTAAAAGTACAGTTACACTCATAATAACTGTCTGATAAAAATGATTAAAAAAATGCATTCAAATGTTATAAGGGCTCAAAGATATAAGAAAGGTGTAAGAAAAAGGCAGGCACATGGCTTTAACATAGAGATACATAAACATGTCTAAGAGCTAGATTACAATTGGCGCACTAACAGTTGCGCACAAACAATAAGCAATTTATCATGAGTGTTTGCGTGCGTTGGAAGTAAAGTGGCAGGATGAAGAGAGCAATAAGTGCATTGGAGCCCTTTGCAGTCAAGTAGCTGAAAACATGTAATATATATATATATATATATATATATATATATATATATATATATATATATATATATATAATAAACTGTTATACTGTGTATTTACTATAAATATTATATATGTATTAAATATGTATGGATCAACATTTTACCAAAAAATCTTTTTATATATATATATATATATATATATATATATATATATATATATAAATATATATGAATAAATTAAACAAATTCTGCAATGGGAAGAACATTGGAATGCAAAATATTTATATTCATGTCTGGTTAGCGCACTTGAGAAAATGCAATATATATATTTATGGTATGTATAAAAATGTTTAATAGTTATTGTTAATATTTTATATATTTTATATTTAATGTTTCAATAACGCACATTGAGACGATCAATTCTTCATGTGCGCTAACCCTACACCACGTTAGACCTAAATTGACGGGAAACACTATACGCATATTTTAAATTACTTTGTTCTTCACATAGATCGTTCTTTTTATTATGACATATATATGTATGTTTATATTTGATACTGCCTGGAATCAACTTCACCCAGCAGTGATTCTAACCTTCTCCCAGCTGATGAGTGGCAAAAACCACGAAACAGTCTGTCCTGGGATGGTTATGAATCACTGCACTAACCCTAGCTAAGTTTATAAGCTGTGTGAACAGCGATACTTTGGCATAAAGGGAACCTGCTGAAAAGCAGACTGAAGTAAAAAGGTGTGTCTTTGTGTACTTGATTTGCATATCTTACCCAGAATCCTTTGCTGCATTGGAAACAGTGTAATTCAGAGATTTTCTGTGGAAAAACAAGCCTCTGGGCCTGTCTAGATTTGTTAATGAACTACACAATGAGTTATTTTTTCTATATTTTGTGCGTAGTGGAGGATTTTAAACTCACCTTTTATCTCCCCCTAATTTAAAATGTTGTTGTATTCTGCCTGGAATCAACTTCACCCAGCAGTGATTCTAACCTTCTCCCAGCTGATGAGTGGCAAAAACCACAAAACAGTCTGTCCTGGGATGGTTATGAATCACTGCACTAACCCTAGCTAAGTTTATAAACTGTGTGAACAGCGATACATTGGCCTAAAGGGAACCTGCTGAAAAGCAGACTGAAGTAAAAAGGTGTGTCATTGTGTACTTGATTTGCATATCTTACCCAGAATCCTTTGCTGCATTGGAAACAGTGTAATTCAGAGGTTTTCTGTGGGAAAACAAGCCTCTGGGCCTGTCTAGATTTGTTAATGAACTACACAATGAGTTATTTTTTCTATATTTTGTGCGTAGTGGAGGACTTTAAACTCACCTTTTATCTCCCCCTAATTTAAAATGTTGTTGTATTTAATACCTATATATCTATATGAATAGATCCCCCCTATAGGTATATGCAGATATATATATATATAAACATGTATTTACAATAAAATTAACATTGTTCTGTATGTGAAGAACATTGGAATGTGAAATATTCATAGGCCCATATTTATCAAGATCCGTACGGAGCTTGAAGGGCCGTGTTTCTGGTGAGTCTTCAGGCTCGGCAGAAACACAAGTTATGAAGCAGCGTTCTAAAGACCGCTGCTCCATAACCCTGTCCGCCTGCTCTGAGCAGGCGGACAGGAATTGCCGAAAATCAATCCGATCGAGTACGATCTGGTTGATTGACACCTCCCTGCTGGCGGCGAGTCAGCAGGGGGCGGCGTTGCACCAGCAGCTCTTGTGAGCTGCTGGTGCAATGTTAAACGCGGAGAGCGTATTGCTCTCCGCATTTAGCGAGGTCTTGCGGACCTGACCCTCACTGTCGGATCAGGTCCGCAAGACCTTTGATAAATAGAGTCCATAGTGTGCAAACAATAGGTGTTAATTTTTTTCTATGCTCTTTGTTTGCAGGTCTGCAGGTACTTAAGATGGTGACAAGGAGATTATGTGTGGGGAAGTGAGCTGTTTGGGGTGGGGGTCAGGGAGTTGAGAGGGTAATATGCAATACCATTACCTTTACCAGCTAACTAATTAACCCCATCACTACTGGGAATTTGAGAAGAATAGTTTGCTTTTACCAAAAATCAATGGCACAGCCATGCATGTCTGCTATTTCTGAAGAAAGGGGATCCCATAGGGGCTTTTACAACCATTTGCAGTATGTAAATAATTTTAGTCAGAAACCAAAGGTTTGTGAAAAAGTTAATGATTTTTTTAAAAAATAATCACATTTGGTAGCAAAATGGTGGAATGAAATATACCAAAATGGTCCTAGATCAATACCTTGGGTTGTATAGTTAAAAAATATATAGTTTTGACAGGTAAATAAAAAAAGGCTCTATTTCTGTTTAAATTGAGTGATAGTAAAAATGCTAAAAATGCCAATTTGTGCAAATTGTTCTCTGAAATTCGCAATAGGAAAAAAGGTTAAATAACTTTCCATTCAATTCAAATTTACTTCTTTCTATTGGTATCCTTTGTTGAAAACATACCTAGGTATGCTCAGGAACAGTGATGCACTACTGAAAGCTAGCTGCTGATTGGTGGTTACACAAATATGCATCTTGTCATTGGCTCACCTAGTGTATTCAGCTACCTCCCAGTATTCACTTGTTACTCTTTTAACAAAGGATACCAAGAAAAACAGTAAATCTGTTAATAGAAGTAAATTCTAATGTTATTTAAAATTGTGTACTCTATCTGAATCATAAAGGGGTTCCATGTCCCTTTAAAACTTTAATGCCTTAAGATGAATGCTTGGAATAAAGAAGGCAGAGGAGCAATATGCTTTTCAACAAGAAGGCTAGAGGTTCAGCAGTAAGTTGTACAACGTTATACACAGAAATAAGAAGTAAGGGAGTTTCCTATTCAAATCACTTCAGTGTATTCCTTGTATTGATCTAACATTTCCATAGATAAATCTAACCCTTCTTCCCTTTGTTACGAAGCACATTTGTAACAGACTTGTTATGTTCAGGAACAGTGAAGTGAATGCTGCAGGTTTGTTCAAACAAATACAAATAAGAGACTTGCTGGACCAAGCAGATCAAATCCATTTAATTTTGTTTCCTTGGATTTCTGTCATACTGAAATGAAATGCATATATGAACCATTTCAGCATAGGTTTCCCATGGATTATTTACAAAGAATAATAGAAACCAGGGCTTCTTTAAAGGGCAATCTGCTTTTTCATGCAAAAGAAATGTACAAACCAGGTACAATATCAACAGTAGCAGATGGAGAGTTACCAAAGGTGGACCTTTGTAGGAGAATAAGCATAATATGTACAGGAACGAGATGCTGGAAAAAGCCAACACTGTGGATAGGGTCAGATGGAAAAAAAAGAACATTTCACTGATTGCTAAGGCAAGAAAAAAGTTTACTAAAGCAGTTTATGTCTACAAAGAAGCTAACTTGTTAGTGATAAACCAGTAAAATGGACATTTTGTAACAAGGACATTTGTTGAGATGTAACCAGATTATTTGTAGTAATAAATGCTCTAATTTGTTACAGTGTTTTGTTATTAAATGAATGAGCTTTCATAACTATGTGTTTAACCCATGCAGAGACACCAGGCTCACTTTTGTGCTGTTCTTGAACAGGATATAGAAGATGATTGGTATATCATTTCTGATTGGCTCACCGTTTGTGTTCTGCTCAGCAGCGTCATTAACTCAATGCAACAGTAACAGCTAGCAAGGTGCATGGAAAGCCCTGTATTGCTGACCCTCTGCTGTGGTTTTCATACAAGAGTCTGGGGCAACAATAAGGTGAAATAATCTAAAATAAGGGGTAAATTTAACAAATGTAGAGTGGACATGTTTCACTATAGCAAATCATATCCGCTCGACATCGCAAAATGCAGACAGCATAAGATGTCGGCATTTATCATTGCACAACCATTTCTAGCGAAATGCTTGTGCAATGCTGCCCCCTACTCACCGACAGCCACTCGGCTGCTAGTAGGGGGTGTCAATCATCCCAATCGTATAGGGATGATTTTAGTCCGCCACCTCTAACGACCGCTGCATCTTAACTTCCGTTTCAAGCGGACCTGAAACAATGGGTGTAGAAAGCAGCATTCACTGCTTAATAAATCTATCCCTAAGCCTTTTCAGTCATGTGTTTCCTACTCATTTTATTCCTCCCTTTTTTGTTGAACTAAACCCTATTTCTGAGCAATCACTCCCGTACCTCCCTTGAGCACATCCTGCTTTTCCAACATCCAATTAAAAAAGCCTCCCACAGTACACATGGAAAGAGTCTGTTTAAAACATAGAGAAGTTTGCAAGTTCTTCAAGTCTCATTCCCCTATATTGCAAATTGGACACATGCATCCATATACTAGCTGAAGGTTTAACCCCTTGCAAGACCCGAACATTTGGCAAAGGATAAAAAATGAATAACCTGTTTAAACAAGCTGTCTCTTATCTCCATTTATCTCCATTTATTCCTCTTTTGACTATTCCTTCCCTTCTCTCTTCCTTTATTCATGTATCTTTCCACTGCTATCAGGTTGCCCACTGGAACTCAAAGACTAAGGGACATGCCCAAAAACTATAAGAACTGGATCTGAGAGGGGACATCTGACATTTAGTTCTGCCCAGAATTTCAATGTGCCACTGTGAGCAAGAGATACATCTAGAAGATTCTGAGCACCTCAATTATTCTAATACTCCCAATTCTTAATGAACTGAAAGTGTACAAGTAGACACAACCCTGCTAAATATCTGTCCATGATTGCCCTCAGAAGAAAATGCAAGGTTTACATATAAAAATTAATATTCACCTGAGAAAACAGTGTAACACTGAGAAACACATTGTGATTTTATTGTCACTTTATCTTTGATTCTATGGGGCCGAATTATCAAGTGGGGGGCGGACATGATTTGCTGTGGCGAATCATGTCCGCCCAACATCGCTAAATGCCTACTGCATAAGCTGTCGGCATTTAACATTGCACAAGCATTGCTGGTGAAATGCTTGTGCAATGCCGCATCCTCCAATCAGCCGCTAGCATGGGGTGTCAATCATCCCGATTGGATCGGATCGGGATGATTGCAGTCCACCTCCTCAGAGGTGGTGGATGAGGTAAGGAGTAGTGGTCTTACGATCGCTGCTTCTTAAGTTTCTGGCGAGCCGGAAACTTCGGAGGTAGAGTGCTCATCCGCTGCTTGGTAAAACTATCCCTATGTTTTAACAACAATATATGTGCTTAATGAGTATTCTCTGGTCTGTGATTTCTAAGGTTTTGAGTTCCTATTATCTCCCTTTCTCTAAGTCTTTTTGATATGAGGTTTTGAGAAGTTTCAGATGCACCTCAGTGACATATTGATAACAGCATTATAGTGTTTTATACTTTTGCACTTCCAACCGGCACTTTAGCGGAGTCCTGGTATCGAAAGACGTATTCAGACATATCCCTGATCAAACCGTGGAGTAAACTGACTGGACGGCTTCATAAGATCCAGATTGCTGTTACAGCACTTTTATTAGTGCTCTTCATCTTGTGAGTAGTTTTGACCACCTGGTTTTTAATCCGAGATTTAAAAGTAACACACCATTTGGGGCCCCTTTTCCTTTTATCTTTTCAGATTATCCTACCAGTTTAAGGTTTACATATAAAACCACAATAGTGAGCCTTGCTTACCCCACTACCATCTCCTGATTGACTGCTGCAAATAAGTGGTGGGAGGAGTTTGGTCATTGAAAAATAATGGCAGAAAATATGCCTTAACGTATTCAGGAATTTTCCATGTCTTACAACTGTGTTGATTTATTACAAAATTATAGAAAAGTCTTTAATTAAAAGGTAATTTAAGTCTCTTTAAATTCACATAATTCTTGGACTATTAATAAAATTTACTTACAACATTATTTATTCACAGTATCACAAAACTGTTTATTGTGAGATATATTTTTAATAATAAATTCTCCAGTACCAAAAGGGTACATCTGTAATAAGTCCAAGCAAACCAAAACACGAGATGTGATTAGATCAGTATTGTGGAAAAAAAAAAATCAGCATTGCCGCAATGCTCTAATTCAAGGTTACATTTTTATTATTTTATAAAAGACACATTATAATATTAGAAACCTTGATTTCTAAAATGTCTTCCATTCATTAATACAAATATTTTTCTATCTATCTATCTATCTATCTATCTGTCTGTCTCTGTCTGCCTGTCTGCCTGTCTGTCTGTTTGTCTGTCTGACACTCATTCTGTCACTGTCTGACTGTCTATCTATCTATTTATCTTTCTATCTGTCTCTCTGTAGGTCTGTATGTCTGTTTGTCTATTTATCTTTTGGCCAGTCTACTCTATTCTAACTATCAGTGTTGATGAATAATACACTTTTAAAACTAATAATCTGTCTGTCTGTTTGGTCTGTCCCTGTCTATCTATTTATCTATCTATCTATCTATCTATCTATCTATCTATCTATCTATCATCTATCTTTCTATCTGTCTCTCTATATGTCTGTTTACCTATCTATCTATTGGCCTGTCTACTCTATTCTACCTATCAGTGTTTAATAATACACTGTTCAAACTAATAATTTTCAAAAGCAATATCTATTTGTTCCCTACCTTTACAATTTAACTATTTTACTGCCAAAATAAAACATTGCAAAGGATTAATAAAAAGAGGGAAAAAAATTACTAATTTTTTTTAATAGGATTTTATATTATTAAACTCAGTTATGCATGAGTGAGCAATTGGATCGTCACTCCTATTATAATTCCTTGTCTGTTTTCTAGCAAGTAAATTATGGCAGTAGCAAGGAAAATGAACAAACCTGGTTTATGTAGAGTGTGAATTATTTTAGGGAGCTTGTCAGATATAGTGCATTTCAAGGTTTACTTGCAAATTTTAATCAGGGTAACATGGAAGTGGAAGGCAGCCTAGATTAAAATATATTCTTTCACCTTGTAGTGTGCACAAGTTGACTTACTGTAGTCTGATGTAACTGGCACAAGTTACATCTTGCATGACAGAGGGAGGCTGAAGACAGCCCAGAATAACCACATAAAGAAACATTTATTTAAAAAAAAAACTAAATCAACCATAAAGATCCTCTCTGCATACCTCTGAGATAGAAGACTTTCTCATTTTCTCCATGGCAAAATTTAATCTACCGGCTTGGCTTTTCAAGCGTCATATTCAAAGAGATGCAAATCTGTTTTTGCTGGGACCTCATCTGACACCTACCACTATGTGAATGTCAAAGGCTTAAGGTTGAGGTATTTTTTGTTTCCTTCCTTCGAAACCAAATTAAAATAAAAATGAAAACAAGGGACAGCTCTACCTGTTTGTTCTAATACCGTCTGTTATTTTGTTGATCTGCATGCTATGAAACAATCTGTTCCTACAAATAGAGAATACCTGTGAAAATACTGTAAATGCCAGTTGAAATATGACTGCAAGGCATTGCAATTCATTAGACACAAAATATAATAATATTTCTATATAGACTTACAAACTTCAAAATACTATATGTATGTTTCACTGCTGTTTGCAGATTTTATGTTAAGAGTGACAGTAGAGAAGGTGTATATAGTATATATTAAATAAAATGACAGTAAAAATAATGGTTTGCAGTATGAGTTTTCCCTTTTGTAGAATACACTAGTTATACCCAAATCTTTTAGTGTATTTTATATTTTACCAGTATAAAAACACCTGGAGTATTTTCTTAGTATAAGTTTATACACAAGATATACACAAGATATTAGATACTATAGCGATTATTTTTTTTCCACATCTTTGTCATAGGTACATCATTCCCAAATATTAATACAATTGTAGACATGATGTTAACATTGTTGGTTTTATTTTATTTTTTATTTTATTTTATTTTGTAAAAAAATGTTTTAAGAATGAAGCAATACATATTATTTATGAAATGTATATGTAATTACAAGATTATATTCATACATTTTCATTTTCTGTATGTCGTGTTATTTTAACTATGTGATTATTTGCAAGAAAAAATAAGTAAACAACAGGTACTAGTTTCCAGCTAAGTGAAAATAGGTGCACAGCCTAAGAAAAGCGGCAGTAACCTCAACATATACTATACAAAAACAAATATGTGATAGCAATAAAAAAAATGCATTCAACAAAGAAATCTTTATTTGTAAAGGAAAATAGCAAAATGTCATATTGGTACCAGTTGTAACCTATACTGCATGTATACCACTTTTTTGCTATTTGCATAGCACAATACAGGTTTGTTTTATTATGATTTTCTGTTGTTCTGTATTTTTTTTTTCTGTCAAGCAGTGTAATAGCAGGAATTTGTTTTAACTAGGTAGAGTGGCTGTACAGTGTAGTACAATACAATACATTTGTTTGTGTGTGTCTTTATGAGTTTGTATTTTTGCGTTTGTGTGCAAACCTGATTCTATTTTAAGGTCTGTTTGCTACTTTTATTTTGGTTGCACACAATATCTATACTGCATTTTAAATATATATATATATATATATATATATATACATATATATATATATATATATATATATATATACACACATACACAAACACAGACAGCATTATTCTACTCATCAAATCCTTTGTGTGAACATCTGTTTTTATCACAAAAATCACCCTGATGTCAGAGTGGCAGAACTCACTGAAGAGGATAATTCAGTTGCATTCATTTTCTCGGCTCCATTGATCTTGGAAAAGAACCTACAGCAATTATATACTGGACAGTAACTCAGTGGAGTAAGTTGTTCCAGATGCTTGAAAGAAACAAAATAATGCATTCATTTCTTATGCTGATATCTATAAAATAGATATATTAAGGAAAAATAAAACTACATTTTCAGAAACATTTGATTTAGAAATATTTTCTTAAATAATCTGTTTAAAGGTAATATATATATAATTAAAGTCATGTACGTAAGGATCAATGTTAACTGAATGTTGACATTGAGGTTGATAATATGAGGTAGTGAGAGTTTAATTAAATGGTTAAATGTGGACAATATTTTTAAATCTTTTTACCTTTTTCTTTCCTATTTAGCTCTGAGAACAGGATCTTCTGCACAGCACTAGCATTGAACTCAGAACAAACAAAGACATTTACTAGAGTGTACACAAAGTGTCCATAAGGGATAAATTACCCATTTGTTCTTCCTTAATATATGCTCAAACTAACCATTAACCAACCATCAAAACCCAATATTTTAACATATGACTTTATTAGGCAAATAGTCAGATGACTACCCCAGGGCATCAGCTCTACAATTTAGCCTGGCTGTCACTCAGTCCTAACTCCAAACGCATACTATGACCAACCCCCATAGCCAGGTCTTCAACACTAACCCAGTAGGGAGCGACCTCAGTAAAACAGCAACCTCCAACGAAATAGTGCTAAGGGTTAATAGCACTGGCAAATATCTAACACATTGAATACTGTCAAAATATTAACAACACTCTAAAGTCAATAAATATGCAAAATTATTTTTTGTATAAAATCCTGTTTATAGTAAAACAAATATATAAAAGAAACACTGCTTGAGGACATCTCCTCTAAAATAGTCCTTTTTTAGGACCCATCCGCCATACAAATAAGTAAAATATCCAAGTCTTATAATAATACCACCAATATAAAGTGCATTCATATTTATATATATCCGGATAGTACTGTCTTATGCGCTTAAACGCCAGCGGCCAACAGCCAGCAAAACCTCACCAGAATTAAAGTGCCCCCAATCCTCCTAGAAGGTAGCACCCTTAAAAAAGTTGTATCCCTACGTATCTCATCAAATTACTGACAACTTACTAAAAGCACAACTTGATCCCCTGCACTCTGCTCAATCGGCAACCCTTTTAAGAAGCATCTGACCAGGAGCCCCAGGCTAGGCCGGTGAGGTTTTACCAGTCCTCCAGTGTTTACCACATCTCCTTGATAAAATATGCATTGTCATGTACAATATAGATAATTTAAGTATTGTAGATATCTTAAAAAGGATTTATAGTTGCTTATATTTGCACTGGGCTGGTGGCAGTATAAGGGATAATAGGATCGATAGATACTTGTGGTGTGCTAGTGGTGATATAGGGGTTAATAGGATAGATACTTGTGGTGGGTATGTTGCGGTTTGGGGTTAATAGAGTAGATACTTGTGGTGAGTATGTGGTGGTTTAGAGGTTAATAGGAGAGATACTTGTGGTGGGTATGTGGTGGTTTAGGGGTTAATAGGATAGATACTTGCGGTGGGTATGTGGACAGTTTGGGGTTAATAGAATGGAAACTTGTGGTGGGTATGTGGTGGTTTAGAGATTAATAGGAGAGATACTTGTGGTGGGCATGTGGTGGCGGTTTAGATATTTATTAGTGTAGTGTTAGTTAGCGATCGTAGGGTACTTCGGTTTAGGGGTATTAGTGTTTAGGCACACTGCAGTTCTATTTCAAGAGATCCTTTACTATACATCACCAATATGGCCGGTGATGCTGGGTGTTATCTATAGCTAGCATTATCTACCAATAGCATGTATAATAAACATATCTCGGCAATGCCGCTATGTTGGGAGCTTAGAATATTTTGACAGTCTCGCTTAACATAGCAGCAGATCCCTTGGAATATTTTGATGTCTCATAGCAATTTTGATCATTGGGGCCCTTACGTTTCTCTTCTCTTTTTATCAGACCTCCTTGCAGCAGTTTAAGCATATAAGTCCACCTGCTCTGTTCATTTTACAAGGTGACCTTTTAGGTTAAAATTTCGGTTCAGCAGTCAGCACCCTCTACTTTTAATAATTTTATTTCTGCAAAATATTACCATGGCAAAGTTGCAGTGATATATTTTCAAGCTGCAGGATTAAATGATGATGATGATGATAATAATAACAATAATAATAATAAAATAACATTTAGATGCAACCAGACTGCGATGGCAAGGGTATTTTGCAAGCTCTTGCAAAATTCTCTTTGTGTTGTGCATTTCTAAGCTTAATATAATGCCAAAATCAATCAATGCAACCTTTCATAGCTGATACATTCTGTAATGATATATACAAGTGCCAGGTAGCGAATAGGCCAGATGCCAAAACCCTTTATTTAATGTATTGCAGTAGGTAATAGCTATTCAATATGTGCTAGTTACATCTGTTTTACATTTAAAGTATCAATGTCATTAGAAATTGTATTTAAATATTTGATAATGTACATGGAGAAATATGCTTCTTAAGTGACTTTAGAAATCCAACTGTTAATTAAAGTAATTTCTAGTAGTGAGCAGAGTTTTTTGAATTGAAATTCTTCCCTTCTTCCAAAGAGATGAGAAAAAAATATAGGCCATATATTTTCTAAATGATAACTTATTTGTCCTGTTAGCATTCTCTGAGACATAGATAAGAGGGGAAAAAGGTGTAAATAAAAATGTATATTATTAATATTGTTTATATTGCTTTTTTATTATTGGTACCCTTCCAAAATGCTGGTATTATAGGCACTAGGGGCGCACGCAATCCGATATACGGCGCAGGTTTCCGCGCAAGCGTGGAAACCTGCGCCGCCCGTAGTTTGACCTCGCACATCGAGCTATCACATATACAGCGCCGGCAGTTGCTAAAGTGCCATAAGTCAGACAAACTAGCGATGTCCAGAAATAAGCGTAAGTAATTTCTGGAGTCGCCAGTGACTTATGGCACTTTAGAAACTGCCTACGCCTACAAAAACTGACTAAATATAAAATCTCCCGTAACTGTCTAACATGCGTCCCAAACATCATCCCGACACGTATACCCCTCTATCCGCAATCCCCCCTCTCACTCCTAATAATAAATATATTAACCCCTAAACCGCCGCTCCCGGACCCCGCCGCCAGCTACATTAAATGTATTCCGCCCTAATCTGACCCCCCTATACCGCCGTCAGCTACATTAAATGTATTCCCCCCTAATTTGACCCCCCTACACCACCGCCACCTATTTTAAAAATATATAGCCCTAATCTGATCCCCCTACACCGCTGTCACCTATTTTAAATATATATAGCCCTAATATGATCCCCCTACACCGCCGCCACCTATATTAACTATATTAACCCCTAATCTGAGCCCTCTACACCGCCGCCACCTATTTTAAATATATTAACCCCTAAACCTAAGTCTAACCCTAACACCCCCTAACTTAATTATTATTGAAATAAATCTAAATAATATTAATATTATTAACTAAATTATTCTTATTTAAAACTAAATACTTACCTATAAAATAAACCCTAAGATAGCAACAATATAATTAATAATTACATTGTAGCTATTTTAGGGTTTATATTTATTTTACAGGTAACTTTGTATTTATTTTAACTAGGTATAATAGCTATTAAATAGTTAAAACTATTTAATAGCTACCTAGTTAAGATAATTACCAAATTACCTGTAAAATAAATCCTAACCTAAGTTACCATTACACATAACACTACCCTATCAATAAATTAATTAAATAAACTAAAATTATCGCAACTAAAATACAATTAAAAACACTAAACTATATTACAAAAAAAACAAACACTAAATTAAGAAAAAATAAAAAAAGATTACAAGAATTTTAAGCTAATTACACCTAATCTAAGCCCCCTAATAAAATAAAAAAGCCCCCAAAATAATAAAATTTCCCTACCCTAAACTAAATTACAAAAGTAATCAGCTCTATTACCAGCCCTTAAAAGGGCCTTTTGCGGGGCATTGCCCCAAAGTAATCAGCTCTTTTACCTGTAAAAAAAAGAACAACCCCCCCATTACAACCCACCCCCACATACTCCTATTCTAAAACCCACCCAATCCCCCCTTAAAAAACCTAAGTCTAACCCCCTAGTGCTCCTTACCTGTCCTGAAGACCGGCTGAGAAGGCCCTGTTCCAGGCGGTGAAGTCTTCTTCCAAGCGGCAACATCTTCTTCTTCCAGGAACCAGACCGATGACAGCGGAGCTGAAGACCGTCCACTATGGAACTGAAGACCGGCGATCCTGGAACTGAAGATCGGCGATGCTGGAACTGAAGATCGGCGACACTGGAGTTGAAGACCGGAGCCATGGAGCGTGGAGGATCCTCTTCATACGATCTCCGCCGTACACTGAATAGGAATTCAAGGTACGCGATTAAAAATGGCATCCCTTGAATTCCTATTGGCTGATTTGAGCCTTTAAATTCAAATCAGCCAATCGGATGAAAGCTACTTTAATTCTATTGGCTGATTTGAATAGCCAATAGAATAAGAGCTACTGTAATTCTATTGGCTGATTAGAATAGCCAATAGAATTTCAGTAGCTCTTATTCTATTGGCTATTCAAATCAGCCAATAGAATTAAAGTAGCTCTCATCCGATTGGCTGATTTGAATTTGAAGGCTCAAATCAGCCAATAGGAATTCAAGGGACACCATTTTTAAACTTTTACCTTGAATTTCTATTCAGTGTACGGCGGAGATCGTATAAAGAGGATCCTCCACGCTCCATGGCTCCGGTCTTCAGTTCCAGCGTCGCCGATCTTCAGTTCCAGCATCGCCGGTCTTCAGTTCCAGAGTGGACGGTCTTCAGCTCCGCGGTCATCGGTCTTCAACTCCTCCGCTCCGCGCCGGCTGGTTCCTGGAAGAAGATGTCGCCACTTGGAAGAAAACTTCACCACCTGGAACAGGACCTTCTCCGTCGCTCTTCAGGACAGGTAAGGAGCACTTGGGGGTTAGACTTAGGTTTTTTTAAGGTGGGATTGGGTGGGTTTTAGAGTAGGGGTGTGTGTGTGGTGGGTTGTAATGAGGGGGTTGTTCTTTTTTTACAGGTAAAAGAGTTGATTACTTTGGGGCAATGCCCCGCAAAAGGCCCTTTTAAGGGCTGGTAATAGAGCTGATTACTTTTGTAATTTAGTTTAGGGTAGGGAAATTTTATTATTTTGGGGGGCTTTTTTATTTTATTAGGGGGCTTAGATTAGGTGTAATTAGCTTAAAAGTCTTGTAATCTTTTTTTATTTTTTGTAATTTAGTGTTTGTTTGGTAATTTGGTAATTATTTTAACTAGGTAGCTATTAAATAGTTATTAACTATTTAATAGCTATTGTACCTAGTTAAAATAAATACAAAGTTACCTGTAAAATAAATATAAACCCTAAAATAGCTACAATGTAATTATTAATTATATTGTAGCTATCTTAGGGTTTATTTTATAGGTAAGTATTTAATTTTAAATAGGAATAATTTAGTCAATAATATTAATATTATTTAGATTTATTTAAATAATAATTAAGTTAGGGGGTGTTAGGGTTAGACTTAGGTTTAGGGGGTAATATAGTTAATATAGATGGCGGTGGTATAGGGGGTCAGATTAGGGGTTAATATATTTAAAATAGGTGGCGGCGGTGTAGGGGGATCATATTAGGGGGTAATACATATAATATAGGTGGACGGCGGTGTAGGGGGATCAGATAAGGGGTTAATAAATTTAATATAGGTGGTGACGGTGTAAGGGGGTTAGATTAGGGGGTAATGCATATAATATAGGTGGCGGCGGAGTCCGGGAGTGGCGGTTTAGGGGTTAAACACTTTATAAGGGATTGCGGCGGGGGATTGCGGTTGACAGGTAGATAGACATTGCGCATGCGTTAGGTGTTAAGTTTTATTTTGCAGGTAGTTTAGGGAGTTACGGGGCTCCAATACTCAGCGTAAGGCTTACTACGCCTGCATTTTGTGGCGAGGTGAAAATGGAGTAAGATTTCTCCATTTTCGCCACGTAAGTCCTTACGCTGTATATTGGATACCAAACTGCACGGGTTTGGTATATCACTCTATGGGCCAAAAAAACTACGGCCGAAGTGAAACTTCTAGATTACGCCGTATATGTGATACCAAACCAGCGCAATATTTGGCGTTGCCGGCTTTTGCGGGGGACGCTGCATATCGGATTGGGCCCTAGGTCTATTAGCAAACCAGAGACTGTTCACCTATACACTATTGTTTTTATATGCATTTAAACTCAGAAGGATGGAAGGCTCAGTAGGTACTGCCGAGACTACATAATTAAACCATAGATTAGGAAGCCATTGTTCTAATCTTTAGAACTGCCAAAAATGATTATGTTTTTTGTTTTTTTTCAAACTATCCCTATTGGCTATTTCAACTAGTAAATAAATTGAACTACATATACAATGTTACTAGGTCATCTGATTTAATGTAAGAAGAAGCTTTAAGGAGTAGATGATTTACAGGCAATTTACATTTTTAGTATATTCAATTATCCCCTTTTCAAATTATTTTGATACAAAGTATTAGTCTAAGGAGGTGTATAGGCACTGGAGAACTTGGTTTTCATATGGATTTATAATAGATTAGAAAGGAGTCAAATTTGCAAACTTTACAACAAAAAAAAACACAGATTATTTCTACATCTTTTCTCACAGACTGAAATAGACCTCAGTTTTTAGGGCAGCATAGGAGCAGGTGGACAGTAGCTTAAACATTAATAAAGTTAATGTAGTAGCTAATGCTACTGCTACAAGACAGATGCAGAACAATTTTGTTTACAGGGTCAGAGTTGCCCAAGTACAAAAGTGACCATTTTCCAACTTTACAGTAAGGGTTTTACCTGCATGAACATGCCTTCTTTTAATCATCAAAAAGAACATGAAACCCTAAATTTTCCTTTCATGATTCAGATAGAGCATGCAATTTTAAACAATTTTTTTAATTTACTTTACTAATATCAAATTTTCTTATTTATCTTAGTATCTTTTGTTGAAAAGTAGAGACCTAAGAACAAGGGGCGTACGCATGTCTGGAACACTAAATGGCAGCAGTTTTGAATTAATTATATCCAGTTGCAAGAGCACTAGATGGCAGAAACCTAGCTATCTCTTCAATATAGAAAATTTGATAATAGAAGTAAATTGGAATCTTTTTTTTAAAAATTATGTGTTCTTTCTGAATTACAAAAGAAAACTTTGGGGTTTGTATCCCTTTAAAGGGGCCTGTTGTTTTGCTTTTTTGAAATAAATGCAAAGAATACAGAAACAATAGTGTTTTTTGTTTTTGTACATTACATGCAAAATAATTAAATGCATAAATTATAATAAATGTGTAGCTGTGAAATGAACATTATAGTAAATAGTAAGATATGAGCAACTGAAACTGTTTCTTCAGTGTCTAAAAACAGAATAATTTATGTGCCTGTATTAATCTATTTTATAAAATAAGCTTTAGTCAATTCAAAGTCCTTGATTGTTTCCAATATGTATATTTTAAGTATATGATGCAAAAGCTAAAATAGTTATTAAATGCCTTTTTTTTTTGTTTAAGCAATAATCTGCCTATTAAATTTTCTATATTATTCAAGTGTCTTGAGACCTTCCGGTGAAATAGCTTATATAAATTGTGGAATGTTATATTCAATTAAATAAGAAAAGCATTTTCAATAAAAGTCACCCATCTGACATCTGTAGGGGAAAGCGGGCTTGAATGCCAAAGACCTAACGAAAGACACAATTGTTAAAAAAAAAACAAAAAAAAACACGTAATTTTATGCTCCTAACTTGCAGACAGACTGAACAGGCTTTATTATTTTTAGTTCCTTTAAGTTTCATTATTATTTTATGAGACAATCCTTATTTCTAAAAAAAAAAATAAAAAAAAATAATCATATATAGGTGAGTGTCAAGGGACTGTATTTAGTTGAAAGAGTAACTGCTTCAACTAAGTCATACAAAAACGACAAAAAATACTTTTTTGTCATCCATTGCATAAATGAAAGAAACTTGTCATTCCAACTTCACAAAACAGCATTGAAGATGAAATGCAATGCTCCATTGGGACAGACATTTTTTTCCTGTTATTACAGAAGAAAATTAGAACCATAAAAATGTCCAATTTAGAAAAAAAGCGGCTACTTTAGTGTCATTTGCATAAAAGCTCTTACATACAAATTGTTATAAAGACAAATGTGTGTAGCACTCTTAAAGGAAATTGCTTATATCTTAGGTGCTTTGCCTGGAACAACATTAAGGCCTCTTCAAAGGGAAATTCATTCTCAGGTAAATAATACTAAAAAAGATTTTTTTCACCTATTTGCAGGTACGTGAGCAGTATTTCATAATATCTTTCACAAACTGTCTTTTTTGTTTCAAACCTTAGTATACTTTAATAACTTCTATTTCTTGCTATACTCATAGCTATGAAATATAAAAAAGAAATATTTTTATAATTCTTTGTCTCTTCATAAATCATATGCAATGCAGTATTGCATACATGTTAAATGTATGGTTTTTCTTTTGATGTTGTTAGAATTCATTTTAAGGGATTCATTTTATCACCAACATCTAACCTTTCTTAATGATATCAAGATATTGTTTGACTTGAGAAATGTGTCATCTTGTCTCCCATGAAAGATTAGCAACAAAATAATGCATTTTTAACTTAAAGGTATAATTTCTTTGTCTTTTTTTTCTTGCAATTTTATTTTATTAGTATTGCATTTTCTCAATCTAAAAATAAAAAGCCTGTAAGTTGCTGCGCCATTGCTATTATCATATATAATATGTGTGTGTGTGTATATATATATATATATATATATATATATATATATACAGTATTTATATATATATATATATATATATATATATATATACACACACACACAGTGGGTATTGAAAAGAATCCCCCCTTGAAAATAATCACATTCTGTTGCATTGCAGCCTGAAATAAATAAATAAAGACAGACACAGTTTTTGTTTATCCAGTTGTAATTACTCGTTGAAACTTATAACATCCAAGTAAAAGATATAACACCAACATGCCAGGCAAAAATAAAGACAATTCAAAAACAGAATCACTGGAAAAAGGATCACCCCCTCCTAAAATTACTTGTAAACTCAATCAGGTGTAGCTAATCACCTTCTAAACAGCACACACAAAGCCAATTAACCTTCAACTGTGATCAGCTGTGGGCATATTGATTAGCTCAGCATGAAAATAACTTTCCTGGAGCATCTCAGTCCCTGGTAGTGCAACTGAAGCAAACAATTAACTATGGGTGGCAAGGCACTGTCAAAAGATCTCCGGGATAATGTTGTGGACTGGCACAAGTCAGGAGATAAATATAAGAACATATCAAAGGCTTTATCAATGCCTAGAAGCACAGTGAAGTCTATTATTAAGTAGTGGAAGGTATTTGGTCAACACAATACCCTCTCTGAATCAGGAAGTCACTCCAAACTAGATGAAAGTGCCAGGAGGAAACTGGTCAGAGATGCTACCAAAAGGGCCATAACAACTCTGAAGCAGTTGCAGGAATTTATTAAGAGTGGTCATTGTGTGCTTGTGACAAGAATAGATTCACAAATAATCCACAAATGTGGCTTGTATGGGAGGGTTGCAAGAAAAAGCCACGCCTCAAGAAAGGCCACATGCAAAAGAGATTCTGAGGCCACATGGAAAAGGATGTTATGGTCAGATAAGACTAAACTTGAATTATTTGGCCTCTACAACAAACAATATGTCTGGAGAAAATCCAATACAGCTCACCATCCAAATAACACCATATCTACAGTAAAGCATGGAGGTGGTAATATCCTGTTATGGGGGTGTTTCTCTGTAGCAGGCACTGGAGCACTTGTCAGTATAGAAGGAATATTGGATGGGGCAAAATACCGTCAAATTCTTGAGGAAAATCAGCTGCCCTCTTCCAGGAAGTTGTCAATGGGAAGAAAGTTTACCTTCCAACATGACAATGACCCAAAGCACACAGCAAAAATCACCACACAGTGGTTGAAGGAGAAAAAGGTGAATGTCCTTGCATGGCCTAGTCAGAGCCCAGACGTAAACCCCATTGAATATCTGTGGCATGACTTAAAGACTGCAGTCCAAAAAACGGTCACCATCAAATGTAACGGAATTAGAGCAGTTCTGCAAAGAAGATTGGGCAAATATTGCTCAGTCTAGATGTGCAAAGTTAGTAGAGACATATCCCAATAGACTAAAGGCTGTAATTAAAGCAAAAGATGGTTCAACAAAGCACTGGCACAAGGGGGGCGATCCTTTTTGCAACTCAGTGATTCTTTCTTTGAATTGTCTTTATTTTAGCTTGACATGTTGTTGTTATATCTTTCCCTTGGATGTTATAAGTTTCAATGAGTAATTACAACTGGATATACAAATACTGTGTCTGTCTTTATTTCAGGCTGAAAAGCAACTAAATGTGATTATTTTCAAAGGGGGGTGATTCTTTTCATTACCCACTGTATTAGTTTCTTATATTATATTTAAAGATGTTTTAGAAGTAGCAGCAATATTTTTATATTTTTTTCTTTTATTTCCTCTGCTCCTGGTATTAATCATTGACTGATAGATTTAGATTTTAATAAACAGACCAACAAGAATGTTACGTGAGGTGTATAGATTGTACATCCTAATGTCTCATGTTGTCATGTCTAGTTGAAAACAATGTTATATAAGCTATAAGGGAACCAATTACATTGGTCATATTAACCAGTTACAACACATAAGGTATATTAATTAGGTGGCCATGCAACGAAGTTGCGGGACAATCTATTGTTATTGTCAGAGATCTATGCTGTGCATAATCCTGTGCAACATAAATCTTATAGGTCATGTGATCTAGCAGCCATATTGCTTTTTGCGACAAATTCCGACAACCGCTTGAAAATCTTCTCCAGAACCGCTTATGTTACAGCTGTGAAACTTGCTGTGTGTACTGCTGTAGTGACCTAGAATAAAGTTTGTTCAACAGAAGTGATTTAGTCACATGATTTAGTCACTGTGAATTTTCCTTAATCAACATGGCTGCTATGTGCCATTCACCTTTTTATTGCTGTTTAATTGCGTACATTTGCACTTTATGCATTATGTTTGCACTATTTAACTATATTACAGTGTAGCAGACACATGAGTACACATAGACATGACCCCTAAAGGCAATATTGCCGTAAATATTTGCACTGCGCAGTCGCCTTCGTGAAATAAAACATTTGCAAATTTTCATAAAACTTCTGCAAATTGTAGAGGTCTATAGTGAGCATTAGTATGTACAATTTGAAATCTATACAATGCATAGCTTGGCGGCCATTTTGTTTCGTATGCACTGTTTATAAAAATTATAAAAATCTTCTTCTCCGAAACCGCTTAACGCACATACTTGAAATTTTGTTTACAGAGTTATCTTATGACTAACATTCAGATTTGTTCAAGAGAAGTTGATAGGTCATGTGGTTTGGCAGCCATTTTGAATTGTTCAAAAATGCTTAACTATATTTTTAAATTAATAATAAAACAAAAACCTGTTTACAAAAATGCTTTATTTTTGCCATGTTTATTGACATCTATGATGACAATTATTGTGCATAATATGGAGGCTGTATATCATATGATCTAGCAGCCATTTTGTTTTATGCGAATATTTCGAAAATCTATTTTCTCTGCAACTGCTTATGTTAGAACTGTGAAACTTGCTGTATAACCTTATATTGTGACCTAGAGTCACAGTTGTTAATGTTGAAGGAATTGGTCACAAGCTGTGGAAGCCATAATGGTTTACGCGAAAATTTTGAAAATGTGTTTTTTTTCCAACCGCTTATGTTAAAGCTATGAAATTTGCTGTATAACCATATATTGTCACCTAGAGTTACAGCTGATTGTGATGAAAGTATTGGTTATATGGTGGGGCAGCCATCTTGAAAAATGCAAAAATTTCAAAAATGTGTTTTCTTTCCAACTGCTAATGTTAGAATTGTAAAAACTTATATAAAGCTTTATATTGTGACTTAGCTGCTTGTATGCCATTGCAATGTCGATGCGCTTGGCCATCTCTATCGCTGCTTGCAGCTATATTTTTTATTAGGTGGCCATGCAACGAAGTTGCAGGACAACCTATTGTTATTGTCAGGATTATTATTATTTTTTTTTATTATTATTATTATTATTCCGCCACTTTTTCAAATGCTTATAATAACAACAGCATAACTCAAAAACTCATGAAAATTGGCACAATGCTAGAGATCTATGCTGTGCATAATCATGTGCAAAATAAATCTTATAGGTCATGTGATCTAGCAGCCATATTGCTTTTTGCGCCAAATTTCGACAACCGCTTGAAAATCTTCTGCTCCAGGAACCGCTTATGTTACAGTTGTGAAACTTGCTTTGTGTACTGCTGTACTGACCTAGAATAAAGTTTGTTCAAGAGAAGTGATTTAGTCACATGATCTAGCTGCCATATTGAAATGTGCGAAAATCTTTAAACATCTTCTTCTCTGCAACTGCTAAGTGCAATGAAGCGCAATTTTGCACATGTGCTCCTTGCAAGGTTCTCTACCAACTTTGTTCAAACTGCAAATTTTCCATAATCAACATGGCTGCTATGAGCCATTTGCCTTTTTATCGCTGTTTAATTGCGTAAATTTGCACTTTATGCATTATGTTTACACTATTTAACTATATTACAGTGTAGTAGACACATGAGTACACATAGTCATTACCCCTAAAGGCAATATTGCAGTAAAACTTTGCACCGTGCAGTCGCCTTCATGAAATAAAACATTTGCAAATTTTCATAAAACTTCTGCAAATTGTAGAGGTCTATAGTGAGCATTAGTATGTGCAATTTGAAAGCAATTTTGTTTCGTATGCGCGTTTTTTAAAAATTACAAAAATCTTCTCCGAAACCGCTTATGGCACAGACTTGAAATTTTGTTTACAGAGTTATCTTATGGCTAACATTCAGATTTGTTCAAGAGAAGTTGATAGGTCATGTGGTTTGGCAGCCATTTTGAATTGTTCAAAAACGCTTAATGATATTTTAAAATTAATAATAAAACAAAAAACTTTTTACAAAAATGCTTTATTTTTGCCATGTTTATTGACATCTATGGTGACAATTATTGTGCATAATATGGAGGCTGTATATCATATGATCTGGCAGTCATTTTGTTTTATGTGAATATTTTAAAAATCTATTTTCTCTGCAACTGCGTATGTTAGAACTGTGAAACTTGCTGTATAACCTTATATTGTGACCTAGAGTCACAGTTGTTCATGTTGAAGGAATTGGTCACAAGCTGTGGCAGCCATATTGGTTTACGCGAACATTTCGAAAATGTGTTTAATTTCCAACCGCTTATGCTAAAGCTGTGAAATTTGCTGTATAACCATATATTGTCACCTAGAGTTACATCTGATCGTGATGAAAGTATTGGTCATATGGTGGGGCAGCCATCTTGAAAAATGCAAAAATTTCAAAAATGTGTTCTTTCCAACTGCTTATGTTAGAATTGTAAAAACTTTTATAAAGCTTTATATTGTCACTTAGCTGCTTGTATGTCATTGCAATGTTGATGTGCATGGCCACCTCTATCGCTGCTTGCAGCTATATTTTTTTTGTTGTTCCTATTAGTCATCACTACGAATATGGTCCCTAAGGTTACCAATGATGTTTTAGGTAAATCTTCCAATGAGAGAAAGGGGGTATATAGGAGCTTCTCATTCGCATTAGAGTAGATATGCTCTTGAGGAAGTCTTTTTGATAGAGAGACAAAATGCATGCATAGGGCTATTGTGTCCAACATCAGCCTCTGTACACCATACACAGCCGACCACCTGTTTCCAATAACGGTATTCGTGATTGACGATCGGCGGGTCTGTAAATACAAATGATACAATATATCCACCAAATTCTAGCATACTTTGAAAAATATGTACTATAGACTGAGGCTTGATACATTTCTCTCAGTGTTAAGGCAGAATTAATTTCATCAAGTTGAGACTTTTTTTTCTTTTCAAGAATTCTTGCTAAAACTATTTAAAACTATTTCATAGCTTAACCAAAAAAAGCTGGAAGATAAATAGATAAATCATTGTATAAGCGTTCCTAAATTATTAGTATTAGAGATGTGCATTCGGGCTTTGGACAAATGCAATTTTGTCTGAATCTTGCTTGATTCGTCGAGTCATTTGATATGTGAACAGCCTAATATGTTATCAGAGAAAACAGAGGAAAAACAAATGATTGCTTGACAAAATTGATTCATTAATTCATTCATGCCATTTGGTGTAAAAAAAAAGATGCAGGAGTTGGAGGGTAGGAGTTATATCGTTTGGTTAATAAGTTCCTTTATTTGCAATCATGTACAGGGCTTCTTACCATTTATTTGTCCATTGTGCCCTGTTGAGTCCTGCAAAAGTATTACTAATAATTAATGTCAGGGACAGCCGGTCAGGCACCTAATGCTGGATTTTAGTCATACAGGAGTTGTATGTTCTTTTAACATTGAAAATAGGTTATTTTAATTGTTTGAATCCTATAATGTACGATTTCTGTCATATTAATTGTCTAAGACCTAGATTACAAGTTGTGTGGTACGTCTATACCGCTGAAAAATGTACCTTTGCAAGCAGAATAGTCAGCTCACCCGTATTACATTTTGCGGCAGTACGGCTATACCACTTGAGTTTTAGCCTATACTGCAACGGTCCATTCCGCATTAAAAAAATGTTTTTTGAGTGTGGAATATTCAGCTCACCCATATTACACTAGAGTTATAGGTTATACCGCCATGATCCATTCCCATATCAAAGACCAGTAGTTATGGATTTTGCAAAACAGTAAACAGTGTCAAAAAGTACACTGACACCCATAAACTACCTATTAACCCCTAAACCACCTGCATCTCAAATACTATAATAAATCTATTAACCCCCAATCTGCCGCCTACCCACCTCGCCAACACTAAATAAACCTATTAACCCCTAATCCACCGCCCACCGACATCACCAACACTAAATTAAAGTATTAACCCCTAATCCGCTGCCCCCACATTGCCAACACTAAATAAACCTATCAACCCTAAACTGCCGATCCCCCACATCTCTAACACCAAAATAAAACTATTAACCCCTAAACCACCGCCCACATCGCAAATACTAGCCAAACACCCAAATCACAAATACTCAACTAAACCTATTAACCCCTAAGCTGCCAAACACCCACATTGTGACAAACTAAATTAAACCATTGACCCCTATACTAACACCCCCTAACTTTAAATTAAAGTTAAAAAATAACTACCTTCAAATAAATAAAAACTTACCTGTGGAATAAAAAAAACTTAAGCTTAAACTATAAATAATTTTAATACTATTTAATAAAAAAATAAAAAACCTAAATTATAAAATTAAAAAATCCTAACACAACGAAAAACCCCAAAAACTAATATTACAAAAAAGTCTAAAATTACGAAAAATAAAAAAAATCTAAGATTACAAAAAAATAATAAAAGAAATTATCTAAAATAAAAAAAATTAAACCTAATCTAATACCCCTATAAAAAAACAAAAAAACACCCCAAAATAAAAACACCCATAAACTAACAATGCACTACAAATAGCCCTTAAAAGGGCCTTTTGTAGGGCAATGCCCTAAAGAAATCAGCTCTTTTTTGAAAAAAAAATTACAAAGTCGTGATTTGAACAGCCAGTAGGATTTCAGTAGTTCTCATCTAATTGGCTGATTTTAAATTTTCAACCAATAGAAATGCAAGGTACCACAATATAAAATGGGTACCTTGCATTCAATCTTCAGTGTGCGGCAGAAGACTGCATGAAGAGGACCTTCCACGCTGGATGTCTGTGCAGCCACCGCTCCAGCTCTGCACCACCGGGATGAAGAAAGAAGATGACCTTGCGCTGGATGAAGATGGATCCGCCTGGAAGAAGACCTATGGAAAGTGCGGTACCACTAAATTTTTAGCTTTATTTAAACACCGGATTTAGCGCACAACTTGTATTCTGGGTGTATATTAGTTATCCCCACTGGAAATAACAATAATGAATTTGAATCCAATATTTTTCCAAACTGAATGCTTGCATGGATGAAATTCAGCTGAACTGAACATTTTAAAAAAATCAGAACTAAATCTTTTGGCTGAAACAAATTTTTAGCCCATGCACATGTTTAATTAATATATTTTTGTTACTAAATGAAATAAGGTATGAAAAGCTCCAAAAAAGTAATTAATATTGATAACATTTTATAAAATTATGTTATTTAGAATTTTGATATATATTCCTTATGGGAATTTGATTACATTAATTATAACAATATTTGAGCACACCAGAAAAAGTATAATCATTAGTGTTGAACTTACATTGTAGTAAATGAAAACATAAGATATAACAAAGTTATAGAAGTTAATGGCAGAAAGTTTTAGGACACAAAGGAGGGATTGGGGGTAGCTGAGTTATATAGCGGCAGGTAATTTCTAAATATAACTTTCCTTATATAATTAATTTGTTAATTTTAAGTACCACTTGAAATGTTACCTCTCATTAGGGATGGGCGAATGTTTCACAACATTCGAAAAATTAAACAAATTTTAACATATTAATTTATTCAAATTGACTTTCAAATGTTTACATAACATTCTAACATTCAATTTTCGAATGTTCAGTTTTGAATTTTACTATTACATTCAAAAAAATATTAATTTAGAAAAAATTGAATTTATATTTGTAATAGTATTTCTAATGCTTTCCTTAAATGTAATATTCAAATTATGCAATATTCAAATTCGAAAAATTCGAATTGATATGTTTGTAATAGTATTTTTAATGCTTTCTTTAAATGTAATATTCAAATTATGTAATATTCTATATAGAAACATTTGAAATGATATATTTGTATCTATTATGTATCAATGTACTAGATTCCCTCCCTACCACATGAACTATTGAACTTCTGAATAGAATTTGTTAAATAGAATGTTACATTCGAAATTTCGAATGTGGACATTTGATATAATTATAAACATTCGAATTCAAAAGTGACATTCGAAAACTGTAAATAGCATTCGATTATAGAATTTTTAAGAATATTCGTTCTTATCAACATTCGGATTTATAATTCGAATTTCTGTAATAACATTCGTTCTAACATTCAAATTCAGAAATTTACACATTCGCCCATCCCTACCTGTCACGGAGGCTAACCAGACAGAACATGAACAACTAGCTAAACTAATTGTAAAGAAGTGGACAATTAAGTATAGAAGGATTAGCTCCATGATATGAAGTATCTATTAACTCAGCAAGAATGATTTAGAAATTATAGAAAAATATTCCATTTCATTCACACATTGCTATCTTTATTGGAAAATATAAGTCACAGCCAGGAATAATCAATCATACAATAGCATAAGCTAAGTTTAAAAACACTTAAACCAGGTTGGTATTGAGTATAAAGTTACCGGAAAGATACCCATGTATAATAAATATCAGCCAACAGTTAAAAATAAAATGAAATAAACTAAGCCTTTACAATCTGAGGGCTAAACAAGCCAGCAGTTACTCTTGCAGTTACTCTTGGTAATAGGCTAATAGGCTAATAGGTAGACAGGATGGGAAGGGGCAGTTTGCAGATATAGTCAGCAGTTATAATAAGCATGCAAAGCCATAGGGTGTCATAAAAAAATATTGCCAGCATGTTTAACAAGCAGGCACGGAAACAGTAAAGTATGCAGTCAGGTATGACAGGCATGTATAGATAAAAGGTACAACTGAAAGGTATGCTCACAGATAAAACAAGCAGGTATGCACAGCAGGTACAGCAATCAGGTATGCTCAACAGATACAACAAGCAGGTATGCTCAGCAGATACAACAAGCAGGTATGCTCAGCAGGTACAATAAAGAGGTATGATCAGCAGATACAATAAACAGGTATGCTCAGCAGGTACAATACACAGGTATGATCAGCAGATACAACAAGCAGGTATGCTCAGCAGATACAATAAACAGGTATGCTCAGCAGATACAACAAGCATGTATGCTTAGCAGGTACAATAAACAGGTATGATCAGCAGATACAATAAGCAGGTATGCTCAGCAGGTACAATAAACAGATATGCTCAGCAGATACAACAAGCAGGTATGCTCAGCAGGTACAATAAACAGATATGCTCAGCAGATACAACAAGCAGGTATGCTCAGCAGGTATAATAAAGAGGTATGATCAGCAGATACAATAAACAGGTATGCTCAGCAGGTACAATACACAGGTATGATTAGCAGATACAATAAACAGGTATAATCAGCAGATACAAAAAACAGGTATGCTTAGCAGATACAACAAGCAGGTATGCATAGCAGGTACAATAAACAGGTATGCTCAGCAGATACAATAAACAGGTATGATCAGCAGATACAGTAAACAGGTATGCTCAGCAGGTACAATAAACAGGTATGCACAGCAGATACAACAAGCTGGTATGCTCAGCAGGTATAATAAACAGATATGCTCAGCAGATACAACAAGCAGGCAGGTATGCTCAGCAGGTACAATAAAGAGGTATGATCAGCAGATACAATAAACAGTTATGCTCAGCAGATACAATAAACAGGTATGCTCAGCAGGTACAATAAACATATATGCTTAGCAGGTACAATAAACAGGTATGCTCAGCAGATACAATAAACAGGTATGATCAGCAGATACAGTAAACAGGTATGCTCAGCAGGTACAATAAACAGGTATGCACAGCAGATACAACAAGCTGGTATGCTCAGCAGGTATAATAAACAGATATGCTCAGCAGATACAACAAGCAGCTATGCTCAGCAGATACAATAAACAGGTATGATTAGCAGGTACAATAAACAGGTATGCTCAGCAGATACAACAAGCAGGTATGCTCAGCAGGTACAATAAATGGTATGATCAGCAGATACAATAAACAGGTATGATCAGCAGATACAATAAACAGGTATGCTCAGCAGGTACAAGATGCAGGTATGCTCAGCAGGTACAATAAACAGGTATGCTCAGCAGATACAACAAGCAGGTATGCTCAGTAGATACAATAAACAGATATGCTCAACAGTTACAATAAACAGGTATGATCAGCAGATAAAATAAACAGGTATGCTCAGCAGATACAACAAGCAGGTATGCTCAGCAGATACAATAAACAGGTATGCTCAGCAGATGCAACAAGCAGGTATGCTCAGTGGGTACAGCAATCAGGTATGCTCAGCAGATACAACACAAAGGTATGCTCAGCAGGTACAATAAACAGGTATGCTCAGCAGATACAACAAGCAGGTATGCTCAGCTGGTACAATAAACAGGTATGCTCAGCAGATACAACACAAAGGTATGCTCAGCTGATACAATAAACAGGTATGCTCAGCAGATACAACACAAAGGTATGCTCAGCAGATACAACAAGCAGGTATGCTCAGCTGGTACAATAAGCAGGTATGATCAGCATATAAAATAAACAGGTATGCTCAGCAGGTACAACAAGCAGGTATGCTCAGCAGGTACAATAAACAGTTATGCTCAGCAGATACAACAAGCAGGTATGCTCAGCAGGTACAATAAACAGGTATGCTCAGCTGGTACAATAAGCAGGTACGATCAGCATATAAAATAAACAGGTATGCTCAGCAGGTACAACAAGCAGGTATGCTCAGCAGGTACAATAAACAGGTATGATCAGCAGATACAATAAACAGGTATGCTCAGCAGGTACAATAAACAGGTATGATTAGCAGATACAATAAACAGGTATAATCAGCAGGTACAATAAACAGGTATGCTCAGCAGGTACAATAAACAGGTATTCTCAGCAGGTACAACAAACAGGTATGTTCAGCAGATACAACACAAATGTATGTTCAGCAGGTACAATAAACAAACAAAAGATTGTTCCAGCCACCAACAATTTTAAAATACCTTTATTCTTTCATTTTGGGTCTAAGCAAGAAAATACAATGTTTCAGGCCTGCTATAGGCCCTAAGTCATGTATGTACATGACTAAGGGCCTATAGCAGGCCTGAAACATTGTATTTTCTTGCTTATACCCAGAATGAAAGAATAAAGGTCTTTTAAAATTGTTGGTGGCTAGAACAATCTTTTGTTTGTTTGGAGAACCTGCAGGACAAGGCAGATCCTGGGTTCCGTGCCCCACAAGCCAAATGTATTGAGGTGCTGTCTTCTAAAACCTTTTTGTGAAGACAGCAGGTACAATAAACAGGTATGATCAGCAGGTACAATAAACAGGTATGCTCAGCAGATACAACAAACAGGTATGATCAGCATATACAATAAATAGGTATGCTCAGCAGATACAACAAGCAGGTCTGTTCAGCAGGTACAATAAACAGGTATGCTCAGCAGATACAACAAGCAGGTATGCCCAGCGGGTACAATAAACAGGTATGCTCAGCAGGTACAATAAACATGTATGCTCAGCAGATACAACAAGCAGGTTTGCTCAGCAGGTACAATAAACAGGTATGTAGAAAAAAGAGACAGATGGCAGCACTCCAGAATAAAAGATGAAAAGATGTATATTTATTTACATCTTCTACAAACAAACATAGAACAACAATGTTTTGGGTGTTATCCCTTAATGATTAAGGGATAACACCCGAAATGTTGTTGTCCTATGTTTGGAGTAGATGTAAATAAATACACATCTTTTATTCTGGAGTGCTGCCATCTTCCTCTTGTTTCTACATTGTATTAGGGACTTGTTGGTGTGGAGTCCTGGATGGCATGGTCAGCCGTTTGATACAAAGGTGCTGGAGAGTATATATATTTTACAATAAACAGATATGATCAGCAGATACAATAAACAGGTATGCTCAGCAGGTACAATAAACATGTATGCTCAGCAGATACAACAAGCAGGTATGCTCAGCAGGTACAATAAACAGGTATGCTCAGCAGATACAACAAACAGGTATGCTCAGCAGGTACAATAACATGTATGATCAGCAGATACAATAAACAGGTATGCTCAGCAGGTACAATAAACAGGTATGATCAGCAGATACAATAAACAGGTATGCTAAGCAGATACAACAAACAGGTATGCTCAGTATGCACAATAAACAGGTATGCTAAGCAGATACAACAAGCAGGTATACTCAGCAGGTACAATAAACAGGTATGCTCAGAAGATACAACAAACAGGTATGCTCAGCAGGTACAATAAACAGGTATGCTCAGCAGGCACAATAAACAGGCATGCTCAGCAGATACAATAAACTGGTATGCTCAGAAGGTACAATAGGCAGGCATGCTCAGCAGGTACAATATGCAGGTACAATAGGCAAATATAGAAGAAGGTACCATTGGCAAGTATACTCAAAAAGTACAACAGGCAGGTATAGACAAAGGCACAATAGGCATATATTTCCAGCAGGTACAATAGACAGGTATACATAACTGGTTCAATAGTCTAGTAAAGACACCAGCTACATTAGGCAGGTATGATCAGGAGGCACAATAGAGAGGTATAGACACCAGCTACATTAGGCAGGTATGATCAGCAGGCACAATAGACAGGTATAGACACCAGCTACATTAGGCAGGTATCATCAGCAGACACAATAGACAGGTATAGACCAGCTACATTAGGCAGGTATGATCAGCAGACACAATAGACAGGTATAGACACCAGCTACATTAGGCAGGTATGTCCAGCACTTTCAATAGGCAGATATGACCAAAAGACCCAACATGGATTTAGGGCCAGTTTGAGCATATTTTCTTTTTTGTCTTTTTATATAGGCTATTTCCTAGGGTAGAATACATTTTTAGTCTGTACTACCAGGACACTGAACCCACATGTTTTCTTTTGTGATTCAGATAGAGCATGCAATTTTAAACAACTTTCTAATTTACTCCTATTGACACATTTGCTTCATTCTCTTGGTATCTTTATTTGAAAAGCAAGAATGGAAGTTTAGATGCCGGCCCATTTTCGGTGAACAACCTGGGTTGTTCTTGCTGATTGGTGGATAAATTCACCCACCAATAAACAAGTGCTGTCCAATGCCCTGAACCAAAAAATAGCTTAGATGCCTAGCAAGAGAACGAAGAAAAATTGATAATAGGAGTAAGTTAGAAATTTGCTGAAAATTGTAAGCTCTATCAGATTCACAAAACAAAAAATTTGGGTTCAGTGTCCCTTTAAGAATGATTTTGCAAGACAAAGTACTTGAGTGTTGAGGTTTCTTCATATTTTATCATCCTAAATCTGTGTCCTGAAATAGACTTAAAAGCATTTTGAGACTGTCAAGATCTTTGCATTTAATGGATTCTGGATTTTGTACTTTCTATAGCACTTCTTTATTTTCAATGCAAAACATATTTAATCTAATTTAATTTTTTTTTTTTTTTTATATACTTTTTTATTGATATTCAACAAGGTGTACATATATACAAATCAGTTACCTTGTGCGCCACGCAGGGCCCCAAGTAGACCAGTAAGCTCTAATCTAGACAATTTAACCTTCATTATCCATATAATTCCTTAATATTGTACAAACTGAAATAGTAAAATAAAATTTTTATCTTTAATAAAAAAAACTCAACAGACAATAAAAAAAAAAAAAAAAAAAAAAGGAAAAAAAAAAGAAAATGTTCTCTCTCCCCTCCTCTCCACGCCCTCGCCCCCAAAGATTACTCTGGGTCGATCTAGTTCCTGTCCTCATTATCGCTTATCCAAGTACCTGGAAGATGTCCCGCTAAAACTTGAAGTTGAAGATAAGTCAAGTTTTTAAATGGCCTAACTAAGGCCTTCTGTGTCTCCTCCGGAAAGGAGATAATAAAATTTTTCTACTCTTTAAAAAACCTGGCTAGCTGAGTATCTATTGGATTCTGTAAACTATGCTGTTCAAATGTATAGTGGGCGGTCAGTGCAGTCTTCAATTCTTTTAAACTTGGTGCTGACTTAGCCTTCCACGCTCTTAATATTAAATTACGTCCAAGTAATATAATTATATTAATCATTTTATGATTCCTAACCACGGTTTGTGGTTTCACTAGAAAAAATATTTCTATAGGTAGTACAACGCATTCTATTTTAAGGGTTATTTTTGTCCAGTATATTACCTTGGCCCAAAATTGGGCAATTTTGGGGCATGCCCAGAACCCAACTTTTCTGTATCACCTTAAAAGCATTCTCTATTACTTCCTTATCTATTTGTGGGAAAACTTTTTTCCATATAGTCACAATATGCTTTATTTGAGCTACGTCTGACTCGTAAGTAAGAAGGGCATAAAACGGGGCAATAGAATAGATCCCCCCTTGAAAGTTGTTAATTCTGCTTTGAAGCTCACATAATGACCATTCAGTCCCATCATTTTTTTTTAGTTCATATATAAGGTGCCTTATCTGTAAGTAGGCATAAAATTCTTTGTTTGATAATCCAAATTGGTTGCTAATTTCCCCAAACGTTAAAAACTCTGAGTCTGTATTCATCATTTGCACTACATAAACTAACCCTTTACTGGACCAAGATCTGAAAACCTCATCTGTAATTCCTGGCATAAAAATCGGGTTCCCGGTGATGGATAAGTATTTAGACACATGGGGCGAAATATCGAGGCTCACACAAAACTTTTGCCATGCTATAATGATATTTTTAAAAGTTTCTAACATAAAAATCTGCGTTGGTAAAGCTGTGATTGGGCACTGTAAGATAGCATCTAAACGATAAGTGGCTATTAATGCAGTTTCCCATTCTATTGGGGATACTTGTAGCTGTCTTGTCAACCAGTCCACTGCCACTTTAACCCGTGCCGCTAGACTGTAAAGAGATATATTAGGTAGTGCCAACCCAGCAGCTTCTAGATTATTCATCAATCGTACTACCGAAATTCGTGCTTTAGACCCTTGCCATAAAAATCTAGAGCAAGCCTTATTGTATTTTACTATGTCTTTTTTGTGAATATGTAATGGAATATTCTGAATGAGGTAAAATATTTTCGGGAACAAAATAGTTTTTATAAGCGTGACTCTAGCGGATAAAGAAATAGGGAGGTTTATCCAGTCTTCCATTTTTTTCTTACATTCTAGAAAACATTTATTATAATTCAGCTTATACCATTCTTGTGGGTTTGGGTTTAATAAGATCCCTAAATAAGTTATCTGTGCAGTTTCTCTGAAAGGATGTTTTATCGTTCAAGCTTTTTTATTTAACCAGAGAAGTTCCGACTTGGATAGATTAATTTTAAAACCCGAAATCTTACCAAAGATATCAACTGTATCCAAAAATATCGGAAGATTCTTATTAATATTGCTTAGACAGAGCAGTATATCGCCTGCATACATCAGTAGAACCAGTTTCTGTGTCCCAATTCGTATCCCGTCTAATTGTTGCCGCAGGAGAATTGCTAGTGGTTCCAATGAGATGTTAAATAATAACGGGGATAGGGGGCATCCTTGACGTGTGCCCCTGTGTAATTTCACTGGTTGTGATAAATCTCCGTTGATAAGCAATGTGGAGATCGGGATTGAATATATAATACGTATCATTTCCTGCACATGTCCCTTCAGTCCAAACTGCTCTAAGGAAAAAAGTAAGTGCTTCCAGGAGACGCGATCAAATGCCTTCTCCGCGTCAACGGTTAAAAGCGCTAGATCTGTCATCGTGTTATGCCTAGTTGTGCTAAACTTGTACCAGAAATAATCAATTAATGTCATAATCTTACGAGTGTTCCTGGTGGGGTTCCTCCCAGCCATGAACCCTGCTTGATTCTCATGAATTATTAAGCCGAGGTGCGGTTTTAGTCGTTTTGCGAGAATCGATGTTAACAATTTATAATCGCCATTCAAAACTGATATAGGCCTGTATGAACCGGGCGACTCAGGATCTTTGTTTTTTTTTTGGAATTAGAGAAATTACTGCTGCTGCAAAATAAGGAGAGCACTTATTATGTTCAATAAAATAATAATTAAATAGCTTAACTAAAGATGGAGCGATATGTAACTGCAAGATCTTGTAAAATTCGGAAGGCAGACAATCAGGACCTGCTGCCTTATTATTCTTAGCAGCTGCAATTGCTTCCAAAATTTCCTCTATAGTAATTGGAGCATTAATTTCTGCTAAGCTCTCAGAGGGGATTTTAGGAACCTTAAATTTGCCCCAAAATGTCTCAGTTGTTATCTCTTGCTCTTCTGCCCCATATAGTTCCAAAAAAAACTCATAAAAAACTCTGGAAATATCTTTGCTACAAGTGAATCTCTCGGTTACCTTTCTGATGGCATTTATCTTGTTTCTGTTGTTAAAATTGATCAATCTCGCCACAAATTTAGCGGATCTACCCGCATATCCACAACAAAGGGCTTTTTGCCTTTGTATTTCTGCTCTAGTTTTCTGTTTAATAAAAACATCTCGAGTGGATTTAGCGGAGATGTATTTCCGCCAGTGAAGGGTCGAGCGATCCGCAAGGTATGTGCTATATGTGTTCTTAACATGATGGGACAGTTGAATTTCTTGTTGCCTAGATTTCCTTTTCATTTTACATAGATACGCCTTTACTTTGCCTCTTAACACAGCTTTGGCTGCTTCCCAAAACACTTCAGGTTTGCTTTCATAGTCTCGGTTATACCTCACATATTCTCGCCACTGCTCGATCAACCAATTATTAAATTTTAAGTTATTCATTAGGTATTTTGGAAAACATATAGATTGATTCATTGCCCTATCTGGCCTTGGAGAGTTACATGTTAATGAGATTATAGCGTGATCTGAGATCACTATTTCCCCTATCTCCGCTTCCCACTCTAGGCCAATCAGAGGTTCAGCAATCAGAAAAAAATCAATCCTAGAGAGTGCCTGCTGGCCTTTTGACATGCACGTATAGGATCTCAGATCCGGGTTCTGTAACCGCCAGATGTCTATCAGTCTCAATTGTAAACATAATCTCTGAAGAATACGGGTCTTTCTATCAGGCGTAGAATTACTTGCTCTTTTAACCCTATCAAGAGAAGGATCTGCTATTAAGTTAAAGTCCCCTGCTATAATAAGGTTCTGGCCTATAAATTTATGAAGGTGTTTAACTAGTTTATCCCAGAACGCTTTATCAGTATTGTTAGGTCCATATAAGTTGCATAATACATATCGAGTCTTATTATGTGTTAGTTCTAAAATTACAAACCGCCCTTCTGGATCTATAATGGAAGAATCTATCTTATAGTCAAATCTTTTGTTCAATAATATTGCCACTCCCCTTTTGCGAGCATTAAAAGGGGCAGCAATCACTTCCCCTACCCAGTTGGTCTAGAGTTTCGGAATTTCAGTAGCCGTTAAGTGTAACTCCTGTAAGAAAGCAATATCCGTTCTGGTTTTAGCCATCTGTTTGATTATTGCTTTTCTTTTAATTGGGGAGGTTATACCTCCAACATTCCAGGAGGTTAACTTAAATGGTACTGCCATAGTAAAAAAATAAAATACGTTGTACTCCTAAAAATAACATAATAAACAGATTTGCAGCAGAGAGGGACGCGGGGGAGAGCGTGGTTGGAGAGAGGAGGAAGGGGAGGAAGAAGAAGAAAAAAAAAAAAAAAAGTCACACAACAACCAACATTAAAATGTCCTCCCTTTAAACATTGCCTTGTGTCTCTAGCACTCTGTGGGATAATAAGCAAAAACAAAAAAAAACCAAGCCATGGTATCATGCAAAAAACAACATTAAAAATTCTTCTTTTTGGACCTTGCCATATATCTCTAGCACTCTGTAACATAAGAGAAGGAAAAAAAAAAAAAAACCTGACCATAGTTCAGAGATAAATCCCACATAATTCATCTATATACCGGACAATAGATTTACAGTAGTTTTATCTGTTTCTCTCTATCTAAAAGTCAGATTATCCCAAATTCTCTACATAATGCCAGAGCTTCCTTGCTATTATTTGCTGTATAAGAGCTGCCTGCCTTGGTAATTAGAAGTTTAGCTGGATAAACAAGTCTAACAGTACACTCGGCTTCTGTAAATTTCGCAAAAAAAGGAGACATTACTTTCCTTTTGGCCATAGTCTCTGCCGAAAAATCTTGAAGAATTTTGTTATTATCAATAAGGACAGATCTCATTTTCCTGTAATAGTTCAAATATAAAATCTTGTCCTGGTAGTTCACAAACTTGAAAATAACAGTTCTAGTTTTTGGTAAAGTGTTACTATCCTTAGGAGGGTCTATTCTATGCGCTCTCTCGATCAAGAAAGGTGTAGGAGGGGGAGGGATCATAAGGGCCTGAGGGAGGGTGACAGATACAAAATGAAGCAGATCTTGATATTCCACTGTTTCGGGGAGGCCAATGATCCGTAAATTATTGCGCCTCGACCTATCCTCAAGGTCTTCTAGACGTTCTTGCAATTGCGAAATAATTTTCCCCTGAACAGTGATATCAGAGCTGTGAATGTTTATTCTGTCCTCCGCCTCTGAGACCCTAGTCTCCACCTCCGTTAACCTTGCCGTAAATTGTCTAATTTCATCTTTTAAACTAAAAATCTCTGCTTTAATTTCGGATTTAATTAGATCTAGATGTGGGGTCATCAGCTTCGCTACTTGAGCTGCAAATTCTGTCATATCACTAACACCCAGATTGACCGCTCCTTGATCTTGTGAGGCATCAAGTACATTTTCCATATTTTTAACGTTGCCCCTCTTATCTTTTTGTTTTGGTGGCATTTTAGGTGAAGAACCTTTTGGATATGTAATAAATCTGTCCATTCACCGTAATATTATATGTGTGTATAGTGAGAAAAAAATTCTGTGACTGGGTGGCTACACGGCCACTTATTATAATTCAGTGCTAAAGTGTAGCTATAAACGCTAAATTACAAAGGACAACCAAACTCAAAAAATGTTAAAATAGCTGCTAAATAACAAGTGTATAAATAAATGACTTGTGAAGAAAAAAAAAAAAAAAAAAGTGAAAACAGTGAAAACAGTGAAAGAAAAACAAAGAGAAAAAAAAAAGAACAAAAAGAAGAGGGCCCGAATTTATCACTAAATATTTTGTGCCTCTAATTGTTATTCTCAGATATCTTACACTTTCAGAGACACCAACAACTCCAAGCTTGCACTTTTAAATTTTCACAATTACAGGAGCCTAGTCAGTATTAACGCCATTTTCAAATTTAGACAAAAGAAAAAAGCAATTACAGTGCTTCTTATTCCTTAACCAGTTAAGTTACATTCTTATGTTACTAGCATGTATATTGTTGCAAATAGTATCTAATCACACAGATACATTTAGTTAGTCTTTGTAATCCGGGTAAAACGTTCCCTTTTTTTTTTTTTTTTAACTATACATTTACCGGTGCTCCTGATGGAAAGAGAAAAAAAAAACTAACTAAGACTAATTATACCACACAGATTCAGGTTTTCTTTCCTTTTACTTTACATCTTTACGTGAGCCACCAACAGCCCTACTTTATGTCCTGGCCCGCAGCCAAAATCCCTTTAGGCTCACTCCAAAAAAAAGGGCTTATTCTCTCAATATATCCGCCAAAGATAAAGATGAAAAAAGTACCTGAAATAAGATTCTCTTTGTCCTATGACACAAATCCGACCTTTGTTGAAGGATTTCTCTTGTACCACTGCTTGCTCTCAATTAGGGCCCACGGATATGCTGCCACAATTAGACGCCAGCCGGTTTATAGGGAAAGTATACCCAGGGCTCTAAACCAGCCAACATACAGCCACAGTGACTACAATGGAACTTGCTTAAACACCATCAGTTCACAGATAGGTTTACCTCTATCTGCTGGTATTCCTCTAGGGCCTCTAAACCAAGCAACTGTCTCTTACTCGACCATACTTGTGTAAATGCCGCCACCAGGTGCGGCAGATCTCCAGAGAACACCGGGTTTACTGACTCCTTAGGTGTTGCCCGCGGTCTTGCGGGTTTGCACGGGGCTTCTACAACACGCTGTCTCCAAAATTCACAGCTTGTTTAAGGAAACCTGGGAGCAACAACCGTTTTGTCCAGGAAAACGGAAACACCTGCCCCCCAATCCGGTCAAGCCCCTCAGACACTTGAGAGCTTCGCAAGGGGGATCGCTGTAAAAGAACCTCAGCCACAATGTAACCTCCTTGATGCACAGCTCCGCAGCAATTTGTACCGGTAAGGCTTTCTCAATCTCCAAATGCACTGCAGCTGCAGAGAAGGGTATCCGTCCCTTTGCTTGCCTTCCAAGCTCTACTGCAGGTAGTCAGGAGGGGCAGCGTAGTCTAACTTCGGTGCTGCTTATTCTACTTTATTTACCTTGAGGCGCCCGTTGAAAATGAAGGTTTGCTTCAGTTTACAGGGTTTGCATGTAGCATCAGACTTCCATCTTTGCCTTGCCACAGATGATTATGCGTATCAAAGTGATTTACCTGAGAAACAGGGCAGCTTCTCCAGGTGCTCCTAGCCACAGAGCAATTATGCCTTCTGCTGACTTCCCATCCGAGATCCGAGGATCACTAGCCGGTCCTAATACCTCTTCTTAGGACAAGGCTAACAACGGGCGGCTGCTGAATAGTAGTATTCCTATCACATAGGAGAATAGAGCCGTAGGTAGCTACCAGCACACTACCTGAGTGCTACCTGCTGGCCCCACCCACAGCCGGAAGTCCACCAATTTAAAATGTCCAGCACTTTCAATAGGCAGATATGACCAAAGACCCAGCATGGATTTAGGGACAGTTTGAGCATATTTTCTTTTTTGTCTTTTTATATAGGCTATTTCCTAGGGTAGAATACATTTTTAGTCTGTACTACCAGGACACTGAACCCACATGTTTTCTTTTGTGATTCAGATAGAGCATGCAATTTTAAACAACTTTCTAATTTACTCCTATTGACAAATTTGCTTCATTCTCTTGGTATCTTTATTTGAAAAGCAAGAATGGAAGTTTAGATGCCGGCCCATTTTCGGTGAACAACCTGGGTTGTTCTTGCTGATTGGTGGATAAATTCACCCACCAATAAACAAGTGCTGTCCAATGCCCTGAACCAAAAAAATAGCTTAGATGCCTTCTTTTTCAAATAAAGATAGCAAGAGAACGAAGAAAAATTGATAATAGGAGTAAGTTAGAAATTTGCTGAAAATTGTAAGCTCTATCAGATTCACAAAATAAAAAATTTGGGTTCAGTGTCCCTTTAAGAATAATTTTGCAAGACAAAGTACTTGAGTTTTGAGGTTTCTTCCTATTTTATCATCCTAAATCTGTGTCCTGAAATAGACTTAAAAGCATTTTGAGACTGTCAAGATCTTTGCATTGAATGGATTCTGGATTTTGTACTTTCTATAGCACTTCCTTATTTTCAATGCAAAACATATTTAATCTAATTTAAAATGTTCTGGTCATATTTTAGCTTGCTGCCACTTTTAAAGGATTTTAGAACATTAAAATATTTAAGAGAATGTCAAGCAAATGACAAAATTAAAAAAATAACTGTATAAAATAAAGTGTACAGGAAAAACACTCAATACTGGTATTGATATAATAATACTAACAAAGCTATAAAGGCACTTTTAATATTATCAGTCCCAGTCGTTAAGTGTTGCTTATTTCTCATGTCCTTGAATGTTATTTTACCAAGAAAAAAGACACCTCTTGAAAAATACTTACATGAATATACATACACATAAATATATGTTTTAATAGCGGATTGTATGGTTAAAAGCTTTGTTCAAGTTTCACTCTCCAAAATAAAATAAAAATGATTTTCCACTTTGATTAGACACAAAGGGTCAAAATATCTCTTGTGCGTAGGTTTACTGGTTAACCCCTTACTCAAGAGGCTGTTTAATAGAAATAAAAAGATAGAAAACAAACTTTATGTAAAATGTATGGTAACTATTAGCTTTCATGCATGACATTTGCCAGCACAATGCAGAAATTATGTTCTTGATTTGTTGCTTTATAAGTTGTTTTTTTAAGATGTGCTACTATTTAAAATCTTGACTGTATTAATTCATGTAAATTCCTAATAAATTATATTTAAGCATTTAAGTAATATCAACATGTAATTAATCCAATATGTTTTGCTGATACAGAACATTGATAGACTAATGAGTATTTGTGCTAGTAATTAAAGTAATATGTACTTAATAAGGCTTCTGATTTAGTTTTTAAAAATAGAGTAGGCTTCACTCAATTTGGAACTTAAAAGTGAGCATATTGACTGTATCTTTTAAATATTAATGACAAACTGAATCTTGTTTTATATAAACGTTTATAGTGAAGAATTGTCCGGATTTACTAACAATCATAAGTGAGATTCTGGAGAATAAAGTGTAGATCGCTTCTGCAGGGCAATCCAAACGTAAGCTTGTTGCCTTAGTGATAATTTGCGTGTATAATTAAATGTTAATGAGAGGAAACTTCAAAACCTGGACCACTGAGATGTGACCTTGAGAAAACTACAAAGACAATTAACACCTGTACCATCTCCAAATATACATCAACTTGAGTATGCAGTACATCTAAAGGTAAATATGACATTTAAGAAACAGCATATTCATTCAAACGGTTTCATAGTTTCATCACAATAAACTAATTTGTCTATATCTATCTTTTATCTATATATCATCTATCTATCTAGCTATCTATCTATTTAACTATCATCTATCTATCTATTATTCATCTATCTATCTATCTATCTATCTATTTAACTATTATCTATCTATCTATCATCTATCTATTATACATCTATTTAAATATCTATCTATCATGTATCTATCTATCTATCTATCTATCTATCTATTTAACTATCATCTATCTATCTATCTATCTATCAATCTATTATCCATCTATCGAAATATCTATCATCCATCTATCTATTTAACTATCATCTATCTATCATCTCTCTCTCTATCTATCTATTTATCTATCAATCTCTATGTATCATCTATTTATCAATCTATTATCTATCTATTAATCTATTTACCTCTCTGTGTGTTTGTATATCACATTTATTTCTTTTCTTTCTCTTATCTATCTATCTATCTATCTATCTATCTGTCTGTCTATCTATTTATCTAAAGGTAACTATCACATTCATATTCATTCATACAATTTCATAGTTTCACCAAAATAAACTAATCTATCTATTTATCTATCTATTTTTATATCTTCTATCTAGAGGTAACTATGGCATTTAAACAATAGCATATTCATTCATGCAGTTTCATAGTTTCACCACAATAAACTAATTTGTCTGTCTATCTATCTATCTATCTATCTATCTATCTATCTGTCTGTCTGTCTGTCTGTCTGTATATCATCTATCTATCTATCTATCTATCACTCTAGCTATCTATCTTTCAATCTGCCTGTCTATCATCTATCTATCTATCAATCTATCTATCTTTGTATTACTTAAATTCACAATGTACTCACAAGGAGTAAAATTAGTGGAAGGTTAAACAAATAAAACCTAAAGAAAGAAAATTGACATTTCTGAAAATGGGCACAGCAAATACTTTGATTGCAATGGTTTTGGGCCATTTTAACTAGAATAAAAACATGCTATTATAAAACGTATTAGGTTCATTTGCAATCACATCGCTCTGGAATATAATAATCTGCATGACCAAGCGGATATTTAATCTTCACATTGAAGCACTGGTCCTTGGTTTGATGTATTTTTTTTTTCATTTAGTCATTCTGTTTTCTGTTCTGCAACTCAATCTGCATATGTTATTGGTCCCAAGTCCCTGGACTGCCACCTCAATCTGTAGCTGCTAGGATCACAACCTCAGACTGTGCATGGGGAAAAGATTTGGGTTAACAAGGAAGGCAGAACCAAATGGCTATGGGACCCAGACTGAATACAAAGCTTGCATGGGTAGTGATGCAGTTTTGTACAGAACAGTAATTCTGGCAGATACATAAAGTCCAGAAAGTCCAGGTTTATGTCAAAGGGTATGGAAAAATATAACAAGTGTGTTTCAAACACATAAAGTCATATGAATTGTAGAAATCTTACATGTAAACAAGATTTTACTTCTGCAGGCTCACTAGATTCTGATATTTTAAAGGGTTATTTGTGTGATTTGCCATTCAGTTCAGTGTGCATTTTAACGTAAGTGAACAAGTTCTTTTTTTTTTTTTTTTAATATTTATTTTATATAATTTAAATCCCTAGGTTTCATTTAAAAGGATCAAGATTACAGGTGTTTTTTGTAATAATCATAATTAGAAAAACTCAAAAATTAAAGTGACACCACCTACCTAATGTATTTACTATATGGGAAATAGTTCTAAAATAGTCCTTATTCCATTAAAGAGAGCTTATACCACACATGCACCCCTCCCCCATATGAATGTGAGGATTACCTTTTTTTACATGAGTGTTCTCATGCCCCTTTATGCAGCAGGTGATAGCCAGATGAATAACAACCCACTATCTATTCAGTGAAATTTAGGGTGCTCTTGGCTAATAAATGGACCCTATCTCCTCATGTAAGCACTAAAATTGGTTATGGGACCTTCATTTTTTAAGTGGAGGGGCCTCTCTTTTAAATGTAGCGCCACATTCCTTAGTGGTCATAAGGAGATCACTATAGCAACAGCAAAAACTTGACAATGTTGAGTATTTATATGACATAATGGGGATGTAGTATCCCCTCTCTTGCCCCTCGCAATTTATTTATTTATAAAATATATTACCAGGAAGAATACATTGAGATTTCTCTCGTTTTCAAGTATGTCCTGGGTCCACTAAACATTGCATTGCTACAATAGGGTACAATAAAATATAAAAACAATAATAATACACAAATATATGCAAAAATTTAACATAGAACAGGTAGGAAATATATAATCAACCATGACAGGTGCATTCTGTTTTGAGATATGTAGAGAGGGATTTCTTAAAGGATTCTAGGCTTGGGGAAGGTTTGAAAGTGTGCGGGAGGTCATTCCATAATTGTGGTGCTCTGTAGGAAAAGGAGGATTGATCTGCTTTCTTTTTGTATTGAGGCAAGCTAAATAAAGTGCTGGTACTGGATCGGAGGTTATAGGAGGTGGGAATAGCCGGGGAGAGCATTCTGCTCAGGTAGGGTGGGAGCTTCCCAGAAAGACTCTTAAACACAAGGCAGGAAAGATGCAGGGTGCGTCTGGATTCCAGCGTCAGCCAGTTTAGTTCTTTTAGCATGTCACAATGGTGGGTCCTGTAGTTACATTGTAGCACAAAGCGGCAGAATGAGTTATACAGTGTATTAAGTTTATTATGGTGAGTTTGTGGTGCAGGTGCGTATACTACATCCCCGTAATCCATGATAGGCATCAGCATTTGCTGTACAATCTTCTCCTTTACTGTAGGGCTGAGGCAGGATTTGTTTCTGTATAGGGCATCTAGTTTTGGATAAAGTTTAAATACAAGTTTTTCTATGTGGAGGCCAAAAGATAGATTGGGGTCTAACAACATACCCAAGTATTTGAAAGAGTGGACTGCGGTCAACGTGCAATTGGATTTTGTTTTGATGCATAGATGGGAATTTTGTAGTTTGTGTAATTTAGGTCCCGTTCCAAAGATCATTGCGACAGTTTTGTCAGTGTTTAGAAAGAGTTTGTTTTTTGAGATCCACTTTTCTACCTCTTTGAACTGGTCTTGGAGCACTGCTTCAAGCTGTGGCAGATCGGATTTGTTTGCATAGATTACCGTATCATCTGCGTACATGTGTACAGTTGAGGATTTGAAGACATTAGGCAGATAATTTCTAAATAATGTGAATAGTAGGGGGCTGAGAATAGAACCTTGGGGAACACCCCACGTGACTGGGAGAGGGAAGGAGTCGCTGAAAGAAATGGAGACATATTGTGATACATGATGTGATATCATATAGTTGAATAAACCAATATTACAAATGTGTAGTCTTAATTGTCCTAGCTGGCATTTTGGAAGGTTCTGCTGACTTTAAAAAAGCCCTTATCATAATAATAAATCATAAAAGCCCTCATGTGAAGGGACATAAATCCCCTAATTGTTCTTTCATGATTCAGATAACGAATACAAAGATTAAAAAAAAAAAACTTTCCATTTTAATTATATTATTAAATGTTCTTAATTTGTATGGTATTCCTTGTTGAGGTTGTTATAGTTCATATATCTGAAAACACAATGGGGCAGCTTCTATAAAGTTCTCTGGGTTTGTGAGATTCTATAAGAAAGGACTATAAAGCCCTTGTCCTAATTCTAAAAAGACAGTTTTTTTCTTTGAGAGCAATGAGTCTCACAAGGGACATTTGATGCATAATTATTGTTATCAGTTATTTGTAGAGAGCCACAAAATTCCACAATGCTGGTAAAGGCTGTGACACACTGCAAGCGATACCGTGCGAGGTTAAGCAGCTGCTTCACACCACAACGCATCGCTTCAGAAGTTCAAATATTTCAACTCTGAGCGCTCAGCTACGCGACCTGATGCAGCTGAGCGCGCAGAGATGAAAAGGCAGGACGCACTGAGGGCGCACAGCTGCGCTTGCAGTGTGCCACAGCTTTTATAGAGATTGGGGTGTACAATAACAAAGATTTGATGTAAGGATACAAAATATAACAGTCTAAACAAATCTAGTACATGAGGAAGAGGACCCTGCTCAGAAGAGCTCACAGTCTAAAGGTTGAGTCATACATTACAATAGGACTCACAATAAATTGTAATTACCTACTGCTTTCGCTCGCATACTAACTTTGCTTGACTTCTGCTTTTTGCGCACCCAATGAATTTTGAATGTGAGGTACCATTGCATTCCTATTGGCTGACTTTCAATTTCAAATTTAAATCAGTTAATAGAAAAAGCTTTCATTCTATTGGTTGATTTGGATTTGAAACTGAAAATCAGCTAATAGGATTGCAAAGGTACCCCTATATAAATTGGGAACCTCTCATTTAAAATTCATTGTACGGCTTGTGACTGCATTAAGACATTGGGGACAGAAAATAAGAATAAGGATTAGGATAAGAAGACCCCCACCGGGATGAAGATGGAGCACCGTCGCCGCCAGTATTCAACTTTGGTGAGTACCATCTTTGGGGTTTAGTGTTAGGATTTTTTTTTGGTTCTTTTTTTAATAGATTTTTTTGGTCAAAAAGTAGCCTTTTTTGGAAGGGGGGGGGGGCATTACTTTCAGATTGGTGTATGTTTTTTTGTTTTTTTATTGAAATAGAGCTAAGCTACTATTTTTACAGGTGAGGTTAATTTTTTGGGGGAAACATAGGGGGTGATAGGTTAATGGGGTTACCTGATTAGGGAATTAAGATGTTAGAGGGTATTTAACAATGGGGGTTGGGGTAGTTTAGGTGTTAATATTGTAGTAGAAATGTTGTGGTGGTTTATAGGTTAATAGTGTAGAGGGGTAGTTTGTGATGTGGGGGTGAGCAGGTTAAAGGGTTAATAGAATAGTTTAGTGCAACTGGTTGATCTGGCCAAACTCTTTTTGCGACCTTTCAGGTCACTTAAAAAGTTTGAGCGGTAAATGCAATTGCATTTGAGCGACCTCATTTACATTTTACTTGTAATACAAGTGAAAATTGACACTTAATACCGCCCATAGGAATTATGGGAAGCATGAATTTCCGCAAGAATTTTTGCACGCCCCTTGTAATATGGCTTTGGGCGTAAAGAACACTGAAATTTCGCAATTGCATTTATGCTCCTCGTGCTAACGTTACTGCTGCACTCATAATCTAGCCCTTATTACTTTAATATAAAAACACTTGTATTTAAAAACAGAGACTTTCGTGCCTACATGCTTTTCACCAAGTGTACCAAGAAAACAAAGTAAATTTGATAATAAAGGTAAATTGCACTATTTTGCACTCTGTAGTACTCCAAAAAATGGGAAACTGATGATTGTAAAAAATAGAGAGATGAAAATTGATATAGAAATATATTTTACTAAATCATTTTATATATTTCTATATTTTATATACTTGAATTATTATGTTTTCCTGTTTATTTCTGGAAGGGTTATTCAGCATTAAATACAATCTCAAAATGAGTTTTCACCCCTATGAGAAATCAGGCTTTTGAAAACAATTCCTTTAACTTTGGCCCTTTATAAACCATCAGCACTGGAAATAATTAGTTTAAATTACACAACTTTAAAAAAACTGTACCATAAAATTCCAGTTTTCAATCATTAACATTGAACATTTTATTTGCCAAAAAGGCAACAAGAAATTTGTAGTGTTCAATAATAGTTACTGTTTTTCCTTCTGCCTTCTCTCACCCCCTATAATCACAAATATATTATATTCCCTTGACTGAGCCTTACACAGAATTTGCTCATATCCGCATTCATGCTGTAGTCAGGTGGTAATGTGTGAGGGGCAGGAATAGGTTAATGAAGACTGCACAGTTCACTGAACAATAATTCCTCTACCTACTCACTCATGGTCTTCTCTTGCAAGGTGTAGGTTTTGAAAGTTTTGATCACCCAAAAAAGAGAAGAAAATAGATGACTGAGAAGGACGTCTGTCAAAAAAATATTTAAAAAAACATTTTTTATGTACTGAAAGATGGATATATTGAACCTCTCTCTCATTCTGTCTTCTGATTTCTTTGTCATCTCACTTTCTTTTCATCTGTGTTTTTCATTCTTTTTTCTTTTCTCTTCCAAGCTCATCTCTACCTTCTGCATCTCTTCATTATTTTTGAAGGCCCCACGCGTCACTAATATTATTGCTATGGCTTTACCAGTCTTACCAACTCTTGCTATGCTGCAGAGCCCATTTCCTAAATAATAGTGATATGTATTAACTTTAGTAAAAGGGTGCACAAAATAGCATAAGAACTATAGGAATTGTAGAAACTATTCCATTCAACTACTAAATTCACTAAGGGCTCGATGATCTGAAGGTCTCTAGGCTGGCGAGATTATTAAAGAATGCTGCCAGTACTTGTATTTCCCTAGTGGAATGATCTAAAGCAACTTTTTACCCTGAAAACAGGGTGTCCCGCTAAGGGGCATATACTACATTTTTATATGGGAAGGAGATGCATACATTACAAAACTGGACAATTAAATAAGTAATTTAAAAATTATACAAAATGAATAATTTAGTCACTCACACTCAAATACACAAGAAAAATTTGTATGGTTTAGGAACATCAAATTGTTCACCAAATTGTTAACAAATTGTTCACATAAAATTTATAGGTAAATCACACTGGAATAAATCATTTTAACTATGCAAATCATTAATCATAATTTAAAGGGACATAATACTCATATGCTAAATCACTTGAAACTGATGCAGTATAACTGTAAAAAGCTGACAGGAAAATATCACCTGAGCATCTCTATGTAAAAAAGGAAGATATTTTACCTCACAATCTCCTCAGCTCAGCAGAGTAAGTTCTGTGTAAAAAGTTATACTCAGCTGCTCCCAGCTGCAGGTAAAAAAATAAAGAAATGAACAGCAGCCAATCAGCATCAGCAGTGCTGAGGTCATGAACTCTTTTACTGTGATCTCATGAGATTTGACATAACTCTCATGAGATTTCATAGTAAGCTGAATAGGGAAATAATATGAGAGTGCATGAGGCTCATCCCCTAAGCTGTCCCAGGACAGACATATTAATATGCTGCTTAGAAATCCTTTACAATGGGAGGTGGCTACTGAGGAACTTTTGAGGTAAAATATCTTTCTTTTTTACATAGAGATGTTCAGGAGATATTTTCTAGTCAGCTTTTTACAGCTATACTGCATCACTTTCAAGCGTCTAAACATTTGGGTATTATGGCCCTTTAAGTACACTAGATGTGCAAAATACAAACATGAAATTCATACTTAAAAGTACAAAAGTGTAATTGTTGTTTTTTCTTAAATTGGGCTGAGCATGGGCGTTCCATGGGCGCATATGAAATTGTCTCTCTAATCCCGGTGTAATTCTGTAAACATTTTCACACTACAGATCTCACAGTTTTTTCTCACCAACTAAAAGGTAGCAAGTTTTTCTCAAAACACTGAAAATATTTATAACCCTAATAGAAAAATACATGCACACAAAAATAATAAAAAAGATGTTATATGCAGAAAGCAGCGTAATGTGGCGTATATTGCCTACGGGATTTAATTTTTAAAGTGCACCCCTGCTCCCTGCTAACTTCGCTCCACGGTGCAAAGTGTACCTTTCCAGCAAGGTCCATTAAATTCAATAGGATAAATCTCGCCACTCGCAGGGAGGGTCGGCAAGAAAAACCACCTCTGAAATTTTGAGGTTTAGATCACCGGGCCCTAAGAGCTCTCTCTAAATTCTCCCGCTTCATTGGCCTCGTCAGTCACTCCAACTCATCTAATTTCTAAATAACTCTTTTCTGCTGATCCAATAAACCTCACTTACAAATCAGCTGCAGGGAGCAACAGGGGAACCAGTGACGCAAAGGGATTCTATGGGTGTAGTTAGGATGTTTTGGGGTGTACATTTTACTTCCTTCGATGTGAGTTGCAAGTTTATGGTTGGCTGACTTTGGGATGGCCCTTGGCCTTTACTGAGCAGTTCAGGGGTGCAGATAAAAGTCTGTAGGTGTTAAGGGCCATTTCTAGGTATAGGTTGTCATCAATTTCCTTTATTAAACTGGAATAGAAATATGGTAGGAGGAGTGGGAGGGACAGTGGGAGAGAACTCTCAACCCATAGAAAAGTCCTATAGACAGGAATGAGAGAGGTGAAGAGAGGGCAGATTGAGGAATGTATTTGCTGATTAGGGCAGAGATATAGGATCCTGTGGGAGGCGTGTGTGTATTTACTGTAGTTCTGTGTATCAACCTTTCATGCATAAAACCTATGTCTCTCTCTCTCTCATTATCTACTCTTCTTCCCCTTTTGCCCTTTCTCTAGCAAATTTAGAAGCAACATTTCATTGTATACCTATATTATATGCTGAGAAATATTATTTAATGATAAATAACACTTGCAGCTTTATCAATAAGAGATGCAATTAACAAGCGATACTCTATTGGTTGATGCCATAGGAATGCAACATATATTTATTTTTTACTTTGAAAGTTTCCATTTATATTGCCCCTGCCTAAAGCTTATAGACATAGTCATAAGCATTCCTCTTTAACAAATAAACAACTGTTTTATATATTTCTTATGCAGCTTGTTTACAAACATGAGCCCAGATTACAAGTGGAGTGATATTGATAGTGCAGAGTGCGCTATCAATATCACTTGACTTTGCTAGGATTAACTCATAAATTGATATTACAAAATTACTTCTAAGTAAAGAAAAACATAATTTATACTTACCTGATAAATTATTTTTTTACCTGGCATGTAGAGTCCACAAATTCATTCAATTACTAGTGGTAATTCAACTCCTGGCCACCAGCTGGAGGCAAAGAACAACAACAGAAAGAATTTTGCCACAGCGCTAAATCTGTTTATATATAAAGCAGCTATAAAACAGAGGAATACCTTTCTCCTCAGTAAGAACAGTTGTTTAAAGGGGAGATGTCGGTACTATGGAAATGTACTTGTTATCACTATAGCTGCAATGCCTTTAGCAGCTTAATATATAGCGTAGTAACTGGCCACTGAATGGTATCATCTAACTGTTGAGTAGTGTGTTAATCTAAAAATAGGCACAAGGATAAAATATATAAAGTGAGAAATATATCATATATCAGGTGATAAAATACTGCTGCAAATAGCAGCCTAATTTGTGTAGTATCTGGGGTTTAAAATTAATTTAATATAGAGTACACAAGATAAAAACCTATAGTTCACAGCTGTGCAATATAGATGCAAAAAAGTGCATACAATACAGAAATGACATTCTCTTACTCTTATCTCACCAGATCCTTAGTGTGTTCCTCAAATAAGCAAGTGTGGCCATGTTGACCATATGCATCGTGTGCAACTACGGCGGCCTAACAGGATCAGGATCAGGAGTGTGAACTGTGTAGGATTACGGTGGCCTGAATTAGTCAGTAATAGGAGCTGCTCCTATTACTGACACATTCAGGCCACCATAATCCTACACGGTTCACGCTCCTGATCCAGTCAGGCCGCCGTAGTTCCACACTTGCTCGTTTGAGAAACACGCTAAGGATCCGGTGGGATAAGAGAAGAAGGTGGATAAGTCGATAATCTCACAAACTCCGGACAGACAAACCAGACTGACTCATGGCATCCCGGTGACCTTTCTGTTTCTTTTTTATGCTTACAGCTTAACAAACATTCTCAGCATTAACCCGCAGCATTAACCCTTTCCTGCTTGATGGACTAATTTGCTTGCTCAAACTTTTGGCTTTCACTAATAGTTGTGATCGTCACATCTGCATAACTTTTGGCTTCCCAAATAGTCATTACGATTCCTGGACTTTAACTTGATGATTTTTTTTATCTTTTATGCTTTTATATGTAATTTCTGTATTGTATGCACTTTTTTGCGTCAATATTGCACAGCTGTGAACTATATGTTTTTATCTTGTGGTGGCAAAGAACAACACAGTAAAGCTTCAAGTATCCTCCCACTACCCACAATCCCCAGTTATTAGGCCAAGGAATTATGGAAAGAGAAGAAGACACAAAGGGTATAGAGGTGCATGAGGTTTAGAAAAATGACAAAAAGCCATGCCAGGAAAGAAAATAATTTATCAGGTAAGTATAAATTATGTTTTCTTTCCAATGGCATGAAGAGTCCAAAAATCCATTAAATTACTAGTGGGAACCAATACTAAAGCTAAAGTCCACAGAATGGAAGGGAGGGATACACAAGCAGGTGAACCTAAACAGAAGGCACGACCACTTGAAGAACTTTCCTTTCAAAAGAAGCCTCAGCTGAGGCAAAAACATCAAATTTGGAAAATTTGGAAAAGGTATGCAATGATGACCAAGTGGCTGCCTTGCAAAGCTGTTCCATAGATGCATCATAAAAACTGCAAAACTTTAAGAAACAGATTAAGACTCCAAGGAGGAGCAATTGACCTAAACACAGGCCTGATTCTAACAAAGCCTGGACAAAAGATTGAACATCTGCCAAAATTGCCAGACGTTTCTGCAGAAGAATCGACAGAACCAAAATCTGACCCTTTAGGGTATTGACTGATAGACCCTTCTCCAGGCCCTCCTGAAGAAAGGAAAGAATACGGGGAATTCTCACCTGACTCCAAGAAAAACCCCTAGAACCACACTAATGAAGGTATTTACGCAATAACTTATAATACATCTTGCGAGTACCAGGCTTACAAGCCTGAATCATAGTCTCAATAACCTTCACAGAAAACCCTCATCTGGACAAGAATAAGCATTCAATCTTCAAACAGTCAGTATCAGAGAGACTAAGTTCGGATGGAGGAAGAGACCCTGAATTAGAAGATCCTTCCTCAGAGACAATTTCCACGGGGGAAATGAAGACATCTTCACTAGGTCCGCAAACCAAGTTCTGCAAGGCCACGCTGGAGCTATTGGAATCACAGAAGCCTGCTACGGTTTGATATGATAAATTAGACTGAAATCTCATGGTACTGCCAAGGTTTCTACCAGAGCAGCTTGAGGATCTCTTGATATTTTGGAAGCTTGGTGTTTAGACGAGATGTCATCAGATCCAGCTCCGGAACTCCCCATTTGAGGAATAACATCAAGAAAAATCCAGATGGAGAACCCATTCCCCAGGATAAAACATCTGCCTGCTTAGATAATACGCTTCCCAGTTGTCCATCCTTGGGATATAAATGGCAGAGATCTGTAGACAACATAAAAGGACAGAAGCGCCACATGGCCCAATATTGTTTGACAAATGATAACTTAATACAGTGTAATAACACACTCACATTTGGTGAGCCACCCCTAGTGGTGTAGATGAGGCGGCCTGGGATCATACACAGTCACCCAGTAGACTGATATCCAGTAAGGCAGGAACTCCCAAAAGTCCAGAGAGGAGCCAAAATAAAATAAGATAAAATAGAATAGAGGTCTGGCAGCAAGAGGTAAGCATAATCAAAACTTACTTTACTAAAATAGATAAAAACTAGCAACACGTTTCTCATCCAACCAGTGGATGTTTCATCTGATTCCTACTTGCTTTCTGTCAATTTCTATTAGAAACATTGTATTACATTGGTTTATATATTACCCATATAAATTTAAATGTGGTTCATATATCCACTGATACATTGTTATAGGACATATTTCCATATTACTGTGTCATTGGTTTATATATTAACCAATCATTTATGATTGATATTTTTCTGCTGACAGATTGTTGTGGAATATTATCTATACATTTGTGACACTTTTTATTCACCTATTGTGGGATATATCATCCATTTAAGATTGAGATAATTCCAATGAGATATCTGTACATTGCTTAAAGTTCTCTCACCTACTGCAACATTTGCTGTTTAACATAGTCTGGTGTACCAAGGGTGTCCCCTATCTCTCTCTCTCTCTCTCTATGAATGGCAGAGAGATGACAATTGTGAGACTCCGCTCACTGAAGAATTTGAGTCATCTCCTTAAAAACAAGCTCCGAGTTCCTTCTTGGTGGTTAATATACGCCACTGAAGTGATGTTGTCTGATTGAAATCTGATAAACCGGACTAAACTCAGTTGAGGCCAAGCTGTTAGAGCATTGAGAATTGCTCTCAGTTCTAGGATATTTATAGAGAGGACAGACTCCACCTAAATCCAAAATCCCTGAGCTCTTAGGGACCCCAAACTGCTCCCCAGCCTAAAAGGCTGTCATTGGTGGTCACAATCTCCCAAAAAGGTCTCAGGAAACAAGAGCCCTGAGAAAAACGATCTTGACAGATCCACCAAGACAGAGAAATCCTCATCTGAGAGTCTAAAACTATCCTCTGAGAGAGATCCGAGTGGTCTCCGTTCCACTGATTGACCATACATAACTGTAGAAGTTTCAGATTCAAGCAAGCAAATGGAATAATGTCCATGGATGTCACCATGAGACCAATTACTTCCATGCATACTGCCACTGATGGACTAACAGAGGACTGAAGAGAACAACAGGCCTCCAGAAGCTTGAATCTGACTTCCGTCAAAAAAAATCTTCAGAGATACTGAGTCTATGATTGTCTCCAGAAAACATACCCTGGTACTTGACACCAAGGAACTTTCCCCTAGAGTCACCTTCCACCCGTGAGAGCAGAGAATAGCTAACAGAGAATCTGTATGGGATCTTGCTAACTGAAAAGATGGCGCCTGGACCAAGATATCGTCCAGGTAAGGAGCCACCGCAATCCCTAGCCACTGTCAAAAGAGCCCCTAGAACCTTCGTAAAAATTCAAGGAGCAGTGGTGAGGCCGAAAGGCAGGGCTACAAATTGGAAATGTTGATCTAAAAAAGAGAACCTCAGGAACTTGAAATGTTCCCTGTGGATAGCCAGTGCCACATGAAAATGCACATCCTTTAGGTATAAGATGGTCATAAACTGACCCTCCTGTACTAGAGCGAGAATAGAACAAAAAGTCTCCATTTTGAAGGACCAGACTTTGAGAAACTTGTTGAGAGACTTGAGGTCTAAAATGGGTCAAAAAGTTTCCTCTTTTTTGAGAACCACAAAAAGATTTTAATAAAATCCCTGACCCTATCCCCCCTCTTCCCTCTGAGAGAGGTGGGAGACCGATTTCAAACAATAGCTCCCCCAACAAAATATACCACCTCCCCCTACTATCCCACCTCACTTAGATTTCAGGATTATCAGGTATTACGTATGACTTCATGCACTACCTAAATTATAGAAAGCTCACTAAACTTAAATATAAAAAAGGAAACCTACACATTGACATTCATGGGAAAAAGTAATTACACAGCTGAAGTATGACCACAGGGCAAACTGGTCTTCCCCTTCTGATCTAATGACTATATCTTGAATGTCTTTTACCCTCAGAAAAGTCGCGTGTATTAGCATTCACAAATTTGTCAAATGTAAGCTGTGATGTGTTTTGGTTTGGTGCATTCATTGTTAATAAAAATTTATTTAAAAAAAAAAAAAAAAAATCCCTGACCCTGTTCTGCTAGAGGAACTGGGATTATCACTCCCAGAGTGGACAAATCCATTACGCAGTTTAAGAAGGCCTCTCTCTTTGCCTGATTTACAGATAATCTTGATAATAGGAATCTGTCCCTGGGGGGACAAGACTTGAATCATTTCCTGTATCCCTGGGAGACTACATCCACTGCCCAAGGATCTGGAACATCGCAAATCCAAGCCTGCTGAAAAAAGAAGCCTGTCCCCTAGCAGATTCAGAACTGCATCGGGGACAGCCCCTTCATGCTGACTTAGCCTCAGCGGAAGGCTTTCTGGATTGCTTACCCTTTTTCCAGGGCTGGCTAGCTCTCCAAGAAGTCTTGGCTTGCTCAAATTTAGAAGACAAGGAAGATCTCTGTCCCTTGAAGTTACGAAAGGAACGAAAACCCTTGGGTCTATTCTTCTTATCCTGTGGTAAAAAAAACTCCATTTCCACCAGTAACTGTGGAAATGATCTTTGTCATACCAGGACCAAATAAAGTCTTACCCTTAAAAGGTAGAGACAGAAGCTTGGATTTGGAAGTCACATCCGCAAACCAAGACTTTAACCAAAGTGCTCTGCAGGCTAGTATCGCAAAACTAGAAATCTTGGCTCCCAGCCTAACAATTTGCATACTAGCATTGCAGATAAAAGTATTAGCCAGCTTTAGAGCCTTGATCCTTTCCTGGATCTCCTCTATAGTTTCCTCAGAAATTAGATCAGACAATGAGTGACACCAATAAGAGGCTGCACCAGAAACTGTTGCAATACTAGCAACTGGTTGCCACTGCAAACCCTGATGAAGAAACATCTTTCTTAAAAAAACATCCAGCTTCTTAGCCATAGGGTCTCTAAAAGAGGAGCTATCTTCAAGAGGCATAGTAGTTCTCTTGGCTAAGGTAGATATAGCGCCTTCTCTACACTAGGAAAAGTGTGCCACAGATATTGCACTGAATCAGCCACAGAAAACATCTTTCTAAACACAGGAGATGGGATAAAAGGAACCCCCGGCTTCTCCCATTCCTGAGATATAATGTTAGACATGCGATCTGGAACAGGAAAAACCTCCACAGATTTAGGTTTGAAACTCAAAAACTCTATTCGGTTTATTAGCTCTTTTAGAAAACTCTGCAACTGTTAGAGTCATCCAAAGTAGCTAAAACCTCCTTCAAAAGTAAACGGAGATGCTCCAGTTTAAACCTATAATTAACCCCCTCAGAATTTTCTGTACTAGGAGAAGCAGATTCTGAATCAGAGATCTCGTCATCAGAAGCTGCAGAGGAATGATCCTCACTAGATAACTGAGAAAGACTAACCAAATCAGTCTTGGCGGAATTAGATTTCCTCTTCCTTTTACCAGAACTAGGTAAAGCACTTAGGGCTGCAGAAACTGCAGAAGTCAACTGCGAAGCAAAATCTTTAGGCAAACAAACAGTCTCAGAAACTGACAGAAAGGAAACGCAGGGCACTGCATGTAAATCTGTCTGAACATCATTACCCTGAGAAAAAGAAGGCTCAGATAAGGAATCTTTATACTTAGATAATAAAACCTTATTAATAGTGATGTCGCAAACATAAAAATTTGGGTTCGCAAACGCGAACTTCCACAAATGATCGCGAACGGGCGAACCGGGTGAACCGCCATAGACTTCAATAGGCAATAGAATTTTAAAACCCACAGGGACTCTTTCTGGCCACAATAGTGATGGAAAAGTTGTTTCAAGGGGACTAACACCTGGACTGTGGCATGCCGGAGGGGGATCCATGGCAAAACTCCCATGGAAAATTACATAGTTGATGCAGAGTCTGGTTTTAATCCATAAAGGGCATAAATCACCTAACATTATAAAATATGAGGAAAAAATGGAAAAAAACACACTTTTTCTAACTTTGACCCCCAAAATCTGTTACACATCTACAACCACCAAAAAACAACCATGCTAAATAGTTTCTAAATTTTGTCCTGAGTTTAGAAATACCCAATGTTAACATGTTCGTTGCTTTTTTTGCAAGTTATAGGGAAATAAATACAAGAAGCACTTTGCTATTTCAAAACCACTTTTTTTCAAAATGATTGTTAGTTACATTGGAACCCTGATATCTGTCAGGAATACCTGAATATCCCGTGACATGTATATATATATTTTTAGAAGACATCCCAAAGTATTGATCTAGGCCCATTTTGGTATATTTCATGCTACCATTTCACCGCCAAATGCGATCAAATAAAAAATAATCGTTCACTTTTTCACAAACTTTAGTTTCTCACAGAAATTATTTGCAAACAACTTATGCAATTATGGCATAAATGGTTGTAAATGCTTCTCTGGGATCCCCTTTGTTCAGAAATAGCAGACTTATATGGTTTTGGCATTGCTTTTTGGTAATTAGAAGGCTGCTAAATGCCACTGCGCACCACACGTTTTTTATGCCCAGCAGTGAAGGGGTTAATTAGGGAGCATGTAGGGAGCTTGTAGAGTTAATTTTAGCTTAAGTGTAGTGTAGTAGACAAAAAGGGGGTAGTGTACAAGCGCTAAGGTAATCCCCAAGCTGTATCCAAACAGAGATCTTAACCAACCTCCAAAAAATATGCACAAGTAGTAAGAAGTGAATACAGCGCCAACAAGAGGCCAAGGGATAAATATACTCACAGAGAGATAAAAGAAGATTATTTAATGAACCATGTTAAAAAGCATCAGTAATAAAAGACTATATATAAAAAATGTAAAAAGCACATATAAATAAAATTACAAATACAGGAATATCTTACAGAAGCGGCTCAAAGGGCCAAAGCTGATAATTACAATAAAAACAGAGGTAATAACAGGTGATCAGTGTGAGTGGTACACCAGAATAAGAGTGTATACTAATAAAACAGAATTAGCCTAAGTACAACTATAACAAGTGCATCAAGCAAAAAACTAATAAACAATAGTACAAACAATAGTGTTCAAAAATAGTGTTCCAAAAATAGTGTTCCAAAAAATAGTAAAATGCACTGCAGTGCAAAAAAAGGGGGTAGCAAAATAATTGTATAGATACGATCAAATAGTGAGTGAGTGCAAATGGATATAAAAATGCTAGCTACTTAATCCAGTGAGGTTAAGATATAATTAAATAAAATACACAATATGCAATAACATAAAAAATAAAATACACAATATGCAATAACATAAAAAATAAAATATAATCCAAAAAAATGTGTTCAAAAAGTTGATCAACAAATGTTAGTGAAGAACAAAAATAAGTCAATCAAGACTAAAAAATGGAAAAAATGGGTGATGAAAAGCAAGGTGAAAGTGAGGAAATTGATTCCTTCCAATGTTAGTTACTTTAACAGATCCAAATTCCTGAGTGTGGTAGCTGAAGTAGCTGATTGGATCCTAGCACCTGTCAGCTGCTCCTATGGTATCCTAAAAAGTGTCCCTGTAAAAAAAGAAATTCACAACATAGTGTATCAAATATGAGAATGAAGTAAAGATTAAAGTAATGCTTACCAATATGTCAACGCGTTTCTGCCCTCAAAAAAGGGCCTTTCTCAAGACTAGAATATTGGTAATGGCAGCTAGCCTTATATACAGTTTAGAAGTAGCCTATATGGTAGTTTAATTGATTAATTGTATTGTTTGGGCGCCAAATCCCTCCACTTCCTGTGTAACATCTAAAAGATTCCCCCATAAAGTGTAGCATCACTTCCTGTGTAACATCTAAAAGATACTCCTCCACTTCCTGTGTAACATCTAAAAGATTCCCCCATAAAGTGTAGCATCACTTCCTGTGTAACATCTAAAAGATTCCCCTCCACTTCCTGTGTAACATCTAAAAGATTCCCCCAAAAAGTGTAGCATCACTTCCTGTGTAACATCTAAAAGATTCCCCTCCACTTCCTGTGTAACATCTAAAAGATTCCCCCATAAAGTGTAGCATCACTTCCTGTGTAACATCTAAAAGATTCCCCCATATGGCAAGCCAGAAGTATATAAATTTCCCATCTAGTATATTAAATCCTTAGAGAGCCCTGTTCTGACATCTTTATCCCCAGCTTGGGATCAGCATCAATACTAAATAAAATAGCCCTTATTTCCCTTACACTCTGATTTCAATATAAATTTTTTAAAATAAAATTCTAAGCATAGATAAATAATTATTAAAACCGGCACTTGTAACCAGGAATCCAATCCACACCAGCAGATAAATTCTGTTCAAACTGCAGTTCCTAGAAAGCTGCAAACATCAGAGAGAAGTGACAGGCAGAACACGATCTAATGCCAGAATATCCGGTGTGTGTCCCTGAAAATCCGGCAAACAGCCAGCTAGAAACAGACCATTCAGCACTCGGGAACTGAGCGTTCACATGACCTCAAATTAAAAAATTAGATGCGGTAAAAAGAACCTTAAAGAGATATTACCCAAACAGTTGTCCCAGTGCAGCTTCCGGTTAGCATGCAAGCAAAAGACAGAAAAGGCTTTTGTAGTGTGCCCCATAGAAGTTTATGGGGAAAGGGAGTTAGCGATGTTGCGCTGTCCAACCTCCAGCTGTTATCGTGCGTGAGTCTTTCGCTCATGTGCTAAGATTTTACTTTCAACTTGTGATACCAGCGCAAACAGGAGTGCCATTTATTTAATTTGAGCGGTATGTGACTCAACAGTGCTAATATTTTTGTGCTCAATATATAAGTTGGCCTTGGTTGAGGACAGTAATTTTGCCCCTTATATATAAGCATAGGCACTCATTTGAGTCACTATTTTCTTGCAAATGGCAGCAAGTTTTTGATATTATGATGTTCATAGCATATTTATTGCCTCTTTTCCATTAAAAATCTCTATAGATACTCAGGAATGTTGCTGTAATATATCCCTGTAAATATATGGAAATACATTTTTGTTGGTGGATGTGGGATGATATGTCTGTCTTGTTTTCTTTTTTAACATTTAATTGATAAATAAAGTGCCATGGAGACAGTTAAAAAAGTGATAAATATAACTGTTTTACTGATATAAAGCATTTCAAAGTATATTGTTTAACTTCACTGTCCCTTTAATATGACAATAATATTTTCCAAGGTGCAATAAAATGCTCTGTTCTTTTAACAAAGTGACATAATAGAAAAAAGGGCAATATCAGTTAAAAATAAAATTATCAATAAGCAGATATAAAAAACTTTCTGTTATCTCGTAGCCCTTATTAAGCAGCGGTGTATGTTTTCAGATAACCTAATTGAAACGGAATGGCTTCTGATTTGTATTTTGTCAGTATTTCTGTTCCTCATTAGTGGGCAAAGCACAGCTTTACTAGACAAGTATCAAACTGCTACTACGGCGAATTATGTTCATAAATAAAAGTGTCAAAACTGTGCTGCACTCCTTGTATGTAGTGCCAAGAAAAGAAAGTATCTTTCTTCAACCAAAGTACTAGCATCATTAGTTTTTTTTTATTTAAGTATTTTTTATGAACACTCTTCAATGTTTATTAAATATAGATCAGACTTAGAATTATACTAAAATATTCAGATTTCCAAGCATTTGCTGATAACTATGTTTCATTTATAGGTTGAGGTTGTAATCTTCCAACCCAGCCTTCTGCAAGAAAATGTTGTATGAGCACAGAAAGTTGACAGCAGATAAAATACCTTAATACTGTTGACCTAACTCAAACCATAATTAGACTTTAATATTTTAGAGAAATATGCACAGATGGATTAGAGCATCAGTTAAAGTGATGGTGACTTTTAAAATTTAAGTAGCCAGATTCTAAAAATATAACTAATAAGTAGGTAAGTAGCTAACATTCTGCTAGATAACAAGTTATGCGCGCTATAGGGAAATTAACAAACGCAGCCATTACAAGTTTTCAAACAGCCGGCTTGTGCGTGCGATATGGTTGCATTGAGCTCCATACCGCACACAATCCAAGTGCTGTTTGGACGTGATTATGCACGCTTTTCCCATAGACATCAATGGGGAGAGCGGGCTAAAAAAAACCTAACACCTGCAATCTCGGAATGAAAAGCTCCATAATGCAGCCCCAATGATGTCTATGGGGGAAAAAAAAGTTATGTTTAAACCTAACACCCTAGCATAAACCCCACGTCTAAACACCCCTAATCTGCTGCCCCCGACATTGCCGACACCTACCTACAGTTAGTAACCGCTAATCTGCCCCTCCCGATATTGCTGCCACCTAAATCAAGTTATTAACCCCTAATCTGCTGCTCCCGATATCGCTGCCACTATATTAAAGTTATTAACCCCTATTCTGCTGCACCCCAACATCGCTGCCACTATATTAAAGTTATTAATCCCTATCCTGCCGCTCCCCGACATTGCCGCCACTAAATAAAGGTATTAACCTCTAAACATCTGGCCTCCCACATCACTATCACTAAATAAACCTATTAACCTTTAAACCACCAGCCCCACACATTGCAGCAACCTAAATTAAACTATATTAACCCCTAAACCTAACCCTAATGTAACCTTAACCCTAACACCCCCTAACTTTAACATAATTAAAATAGAGCTAAACTAAAGTTACAATTATTAACTAAATAATATCTATTTAAAACTAAATACATACCTGTGAAATAAAACCTAAGCTAGCTAAAATCTAACTAATAGTTATATTGTAGCTAGCTTAGGTTTTATTTTTATTTCACAGGCAAGTTTGTATTTATTTTAACAAGGTAGACTTGTTAGTAAATAGTTATTAACTATTTACTAACTACCTAGTTAAAATAAATACAAACTTACCTGTGAAATAAAACCTAAGATGCCTTACACTAAAACCTAACATTACAAAAAATAAAAAACACTAAAATTACAAAAAATAAAAAAACTATCATTACAAAAAAATAACAAACGAAATTATACAAAACAATAAAAAGTATTCCTATTCTAAAACCCTTTAAAAAAAAAAAACACCCCAAAAATTAAAAAACCCTAATCTAAAATAAACTACCAAGGGCCCTTAAAAGGGCCTTTTGTAGACCCTTAAAGGTCCTTTTGTAGGGCATCGCCCTAAAGTTAACAGCTCTTTTGCTACAAAACAAAACAAACATTCCCTAACAGCATACAAACCCCCACCCCCCAAACACACAAAATAAAAATAAAGTAAAACCTAATCTACCCATTGCACCGAAAAGGGCATTTGTATGGGCATTGCCCTTAAAAGGGCATTTAGCTATTTTGCTGCCCAAGCCCTAATCTAAAAATAAAGACCCACCCCAAAACAAAAAAATTACATTACACAAATAACAAACAAATGGTCAAAAATAATAAAAATTATTCCTATTCTAATACCCATTTAAAAAACACACACCCCAAAATAAAAAACCTAATCTAGAATAAACTACCAATAGCCCTTAAAAGGGCTTTTTTAGGGCATTGCCCTGTTAAACAGCTCTTTTACCTGAAACAAATTACAAAGACCCACTTGAATTACAAAACCCCCACCCCCCAAACCCACATAATAAATAAAAAACTATCTAAAAAACCTAATCTACCCACTGAAAAGGGGATTTGTATGTGTATTGCCCTTAAAAGGGCATTTAGCTCTTTTGCTGCCCAAACCCTAATCTAAAAAAAAACACACAAAACCCCTTAAAAAACCTAACACTAACCCCTGAAGATCCACAGAGTTTTTGAAGTCCCACTTGAACGATCTTCATCCAGGCGGCCAAAAGTCTTAATCCAGGCGGCCTCTTTTATCTTCATCCAGGCGGCATCTTCTTTCTTGATCCTGGCGGCGTGGAGCGGGTTCATCCTGAAGACATCCGGTGCGGAGGATCCTCTTCATACGGTCGCCGCCGTACACTGATTCTTCAATGCAAGGGAGCCGTTTCAAATTGGTGTCCCTTGCATTCCTATTGGCTGAAAAAATTTAATCAGCCAATAGGAATTAGAGCTGCTAAAATCCTATTGGCTGTTCAAATCAGCCAATAGGATTTAAGCAGCTCTCATTCTATTGGATGATCACCTGTACTATTGTGTGGTGTATAAAGTTCTGAATTCTGAACCTGTTCACCCATCTTCGCTGCACCACCCAGTTTTTGCATGACCAATCACAGCTCTGGGCCTGTTCATCACCTCTGATTTGGTGGAGAGGTAGTAAGCAGCTGCTTCTTACATTGAAGTAAGCATAACAAAGGCTCCAAAGCAATGTTTGTTACTCACACAGATTGGCACATGCATATGCATACTGATACATGCACACGTGCTCACATGCACACCCACATTAACCACACTCACATACATATATGCACATGTAAATACACACACATGTCTACACACTCATACTGACACATACACACATGCTCACATGAGCACACTTTGATACATAAGCACAAAAAGACACACTCACATGCACACACACACTTACATACACACACACATGCACACATACTCATTGGCACATGCGCACATGCAAACAAACACTGAAAAACACAGACACCTCCTCATGCATGAACGCACACACACATAGTCATATGTAAATATACACATTGACTCACACTTGTAACACATTATGTCAATTTAAGTGGTTTATACAGTATTGTTCTCATAATTACTAACTCACTCCATCTGTATTTTTAACTAACCGTGGGATTATAATATAATTTTATTTTGATTTGTTACCTTTATACCATTATATTAAAATAGAAACTGGATGAAAGATTTTGTCACATTTGGTGATGTCTCCAGTATTTAATTACTAGGGGCACTTTCTAGAACTGTTTTGTGGGCAGGGTCATGACAGAAGTGACGGAAATGGGCATTGTGTTGCTTTAGGTCAGGTATTCAATGGGAAGTCACATGGGCTGCTCCGTGCTCTCTACTTTTTATCTGAGCTGCAGGTGAGTGATTTATAGCACTCCAAACAGAGCAGCAGGTCATAGGAACAGGGGTCTTCAAATGTAACGTTTCTCCTCTCTTCAGTGGTGTTTATACTTGGAAGGATTCACCACATTTGATGTGAGACACATGTTTGCTATATGGCACAGTATTTGGAGTCCTGCTTGTGCCATCTTTGACCAGAGTGAGAGTCAACTGGATGGCTCTTAAAGGTTCTGCCAGCTTCTGCAGCACTATGAAGTGCAACTTTACTTGTGAGTACGGCATAGCTAAATTACTGTGATATTTGTTACAGTGACACACTTCACTATTGGGGCACCCTATTTTCTACTTTTTCAGATTCCATGGGTGAGGCTGTGGGAATCCTGTACAAAAATGTGGTGGTAAACTAAGTAATAATAACATTTAGAGGGCAAATTTGTGTGTGTGTGTGTGGGGGGGGGGGGGGTAATATGGTGGTCAAATTTAGTTCTTTGTCAATGAATCTTATGTTTTGCTTCTTTTCATTTCCTTTACAGAACTTACAAAAGATCAGTGAAGAAGGATGAAGTGTCACACAAAATGCAATTTGGTCATTGTTTACCTTTTTTTTGGATAACCCTTTTGGATACTCTATTTTAAAATATGTATCAATGGAACTATGAAACTTTTAATTACATTTAGAGATGCTGTTTCATTTTATGTATCGTATGCAATGGGAGGAGTGCAGATGCCCCTGATGCTCTGTGAACCATTTCCCAAGATAACTGTAGGTCATTTATTTATTTTAAAAAATGTATTTATTAGAACAGAATAAGAGGTATCATGTGAGGGTTTAAAGTTCCTCTTTATGTCAAAATTAAAATGTGATGTTTTTGTCAGAAGCTTTAGTTGCAGGAAAACTGTATTATGGCCTCCATTTATTAAGCTCCAATATTTGTCATCAGACGGCTGCTTCTTAACCTATTACGCCAACTGTTAAGTGGCATAGCTCAACCCCCCAGACTTTAGCAACCGGGGAGATTGATAGACCCTGCTTGCATGTGATTGGCTGCCCATGAGCAGGCAGCATTGCACACTTTGCTTAGTGTGCAATGTAAAATGTGGGCATGATATTGCTGCCCACTAGACATGATAGTGGGTGGACAGGGTTGAAGATGTACGTTCCTATCTGCTTAGTCTGATAAATCTGGACCAGAGCATGCAATTTTAAACAACTCTCCAAATTACTTCTATTAGCTATTTTTTCTTGTTTCTCTTTGTATCCAAAGCATATATAGGTAGGCTTAGGAGCACTAAAAAAAAAAATAGAAATAACGCTAATACCAATGACAATATTGAAACATATATCTGTGAAATTATGGAAATGTATCAAATGATATACAATATGAACAGAAAAAAGAGAAAAAAATATTTTCTGAACGAGTGATAGTAGTGACAAAACAACATAAATGCTCACAGCATAAAATAAGTCCAAAGAAGTGTCAATATATTAAAATAACAGAGAGATCAGGTGCAGCTCCCATTCACTGGCGTTGTTCCAGCAGTAAACAAAAGGCAAATCTATCAAAAAAGTTCAAAAGTGCAGCTCTGATTCAATCACATGTATTGGTAAAACAGAGCACACAATACATGCTACTATTAAAATAGCAGAGAAGAGTGTCCGTAGTCCACAGGTATGCAGGCACAGTTAGTGATAGTTTTTGCTTGAATGTAACTTGCAGATGGTGGCCCAGGTCAGTTCAGCAAGCAGCTGTGCTTTCATAGCGTTCTTGACAGTTAATGTCCTATACCACGTGACCTTGCTAGCAATGGCTTTTCCGGGGCAAATGTCACTCTACACCTCACACCCCTATCGTTTCCAAAAATCCTCTTTAGAAAGTCCAGTCGTAACCCGGATGAAACACATAGGAGTGTGAGGTGTAGAGTGACTTTTGCCCCTGGAAATCCATTGCTAACACGGTAGACCTGCTCCCCATTCACTCCTGAAACCTTGTAACACGAATGAGTCACATGAAACCAGGGAGGGAAAATGACTATTTGGGCCCAATTAGGACATTTCCACTTAGGGGTGTACTCACTTTTGTTGCCAACGGTTAAGACATTAATGGCTGTGTGTTGAGTTATTTTGAGGGGACAGCAAATTTACACTGTTGTAAAGGCTGTACACTCACTACTTTACATTGTAGCAGAGTGTCATTTCTTCAGTGTTGACACATTAAAAGATATAATAAAATATTTACAAAAATGTGAGGGGTGTACTCACTTTGTGGGATACTGTATATGCCTATTGTCATTGGTTCAACTGATGTGTATACCAAGAGATTGAAGCTTGACTATAGACGAAAATTGGAAAGTGGTTCAAATCCAGGAATCAGCCAAAGCTTATGAAAACAGCAAAGTGAATAACTTGATAGACAATAAAACATTACATCTTGGATGACAAAGGCAAATGTAGAAAAAAACAAAAACACTAGAACAGAGTTTCTACTGCACAGCATTACACAACAAAGTAAACGTGATGTTCGCATTGCAGAGAAGCTTTGGGTTCACGAGAACTCGCTTCCATAGGCTCCAATGAGAGCCTCGTTCTGATGCCGTCATGCATGGCTGAGAACCTAGCACAGCACAGGGGGTAAGTCACGCAGCAATCTGTAGGAAAATTTAAATATATTTGAATATATACATATGTATTTATGTGTTTATATGTGTTGATACACATAGTAACACATAAATAAGAAAATTTATGCTTACCAGATAAATGTATTTATTTTTTGACATGATGAGTCCATGGATCATCTTAATTACTAATGGGATATCCACCTCCTGGTCAGCAGGAGGAGGCAAAGAGCACCACAGCAGAGCTGTTAAATAGCTTCTCCCTTCCCTCCCACTCCAGTCATTTGACCGAAGTTAGGAAGAGAAAGGAAAAGCCATTTACAGAGGTGTCTGAAGTTTATAATAACCAAAAACCTGTCTACAAGAACAGGGCGGGCCGTGGACTCATTGTGTCAAAAAAGAAATAAATTTATCAGGTATGCATACATTTTCTTTTTCTTTTTTAAGACATGATGAGTCCATGGATCATCTTAATTACTAATGGGATTCAATACCAAAGCTAGAGTACACAGATGATACAGGAGGGACAAGACAGGTAACCTAAATGGAAGGCATCACTGCTTGAAGAACCTTTCTCCCAAAAGCGGCCTCAGCTGAGGCAAAAGTGTCAAATTTGTAAATTTTGAAAAAGTGTGAAGAGAGGACCAAGTTGCAGCCTTGCAAATCTGTTCCACCGAAGCTTCATTTTTGAATGCCCATTAAGAAGCAACAGCCCTCGTGGAATGAGCCGTAACCCTCTCGGGAGGCTGCTGCCCAGCACTCTCATAACGTATGATACTCTTCAGGCAAAAAGAAAGAGAATTAGCCGTAGCTCTCTGTCCCTTACGTTTTCCTGAGAAAATGACAAACAAAGAAGAAGACTTACGAAAGTCCTTAGTCGCCTGTAGGTAAAACTTTAAAGCACGGACCACATCTAAATTGTGTAGAAGTCGTTCCTTCTGAGAAGAAGGATTAGGACACAAAGAAGGAACAACAATCTCCTGATTAATGTTCCGAACTGAAACAACCTTAGGAAGAAATCCCAATTTAGTACGTAAAACTACCTTATCTGAATGGAAAATAAGGTAAGGAGATTCAAACTGTAATGCTGAGAGCTCTGACACTAGCCAAAGAAATAGCAAGATAACAACTTAATATCTAAGGAATGCATAGGCTCAAACGGAGCCCCTTGAAGAACTTTGAGAACTAAATTAAAACTCCAAGGAGGAGTAACTGGTTTGAACACAGGCCTGATCCTAACCAAGGCCTGACAAAATGATTGTACATCTGGTACATCCGCCAGACGTTTGTGTAACAGAATAGAAAAGGCTGAAATTTGACCCTTTAGGGAACTCGCCGATAAACCCTTCTATAAATCTTCTTGGAGAAAAGACAAAATCCTAGGAATCCTAACTCTACTCCATGAGTAGCCCTTGAGTTAACACTAATAAAGGTATTTGCGCAAAATCTTATGGTAAATCTTTCTAGTTACAGGTTTACAAGCCTGAATCATGGTCTCTATGACCGAATCAGAAAACCCCCATTTAGATAAAATGAAGCGTTCAATCTCCAAGCAGTCAGTTTCAGAGAAACGAGATATGGGTGAAGAAAGGGCCCCTGAATCAGAAGGTCCTTCCTCAACGGGAGTCTCCAAGGTGGCAGAGATGCCATCTCCACCAAATCTGCAAACCAAATCCTGCAAGGCCAGGCCGGTGCTATAAGAATCACCGAAGCTCTCTCCTTTTTGATTCAAGCAATTACCCGAGGAAGAAAAGCAAACAGAGGAAAAAGATAAGCTAGACTGAAGGTCCAAGGGACCGCCAAAGCATCTATCAGTGCCGCCTGGGGGTCCCTGGACCTCGACCCATAACTCAGGAGCTTGGCATTCTGACGAGATGCCATGAGATCCAACTCAGGCTGACCCCACTTGAGAATCAAGTCGGAGAACACTTCTGGATGGAGTTCCCACTCCCCAGGATGAAATGTCTGCTGGCTCAGGAAGTCCACCTCCCAGTTATCCACCCCTGGGATGTGAATCGCTGACAGACAGCAAGAATGGGCCTCCGCCCACTGAATTATCTTGGATACCTCCTTTATCGCTAAGGAACTCCTCGTTCCTCCTTGATGATTGATGTAAGCCACTGAAGTTATGTTGTCTGACTGGAACCTGATAAACTGGAACATGGCTAACTGAGGCCAGGCCAGAAGAGCATTGTAGAGCGCTCTCAGTTCCTGAATGTTTATGGGGAGAACAGACTCTGAGTGTGTCTAAACTCCCTGAGTCCTTAGGGATCCCCAGACTGCTCCCCACCCCAGAAGGTGTCTGTTGTCACAATCACCCAAGATGGTCTGCGAAAGCAGGTCCCCTGTGAGAGATTATCCAGAGACAACCACCATTGAAGAGAATCCCTTGTCTCCTGCTCCAGGATTATTTGAGGAGTCTGCAAAATCTCCTTTCCATTGCCTGAGCATGTTTAACTGTAGAGGTCTGAGATGAAAACGAGAAAAACGGGATGATGTCCATCACCGCCACCATCAGCCCGATTAACTCCATGCACTGAGCCACAGATGGCCGATGAGTGGACTGAAGAACTAGACAAGTATGAATAATCTTTGATTTCCTGACTTCTGTCAGAAAAATCCTCATGGACAAGGAGTCTATTATAGTTCCCAAGAAAGTGACTCTTGTGACTGGAACTCTTTCCCAAATTTACCTTCCATTCGTGAGTTCTCAGGAAAGATAACACTAAGTCGGTGTGGGATCTTGCTTGATGAAAAAATGGCGCCTGGACTAGAATGTCGTCCAGATAAGGCACCACCCCAATGCCCCGTGACTGAAGTACCGCCAACAGAGACCCCAGAACCTTTGTGAAGATTCTGGGAGCGGTGGCCAGGCCGAAAGTAAGAGCCACGAACTGGAAGTGTTTGTCCTGGAAGGCAAATCTTAGGAACCTGTGATAATCCCTGTGAATAGGGACATGTAGATACGTGTCCTTTAAATCCACAGTTGTCATGAATTGACCCTCCTGGATTAAAGGAAGAATGGAATTAATAGTTTCCATCTTGAATGATGGAACCCTGAGAAATTTGTTTAGACCCTTTAGATCTAAAATTGGTCTGAGGTTGCCCTCCTTTTTGGGAACCACGAACAGATTGGAATAAAAACCCTGACCCAGTTCCTGTACTGGGAAAGGAACAATCACTCTCAGGGCAACGAGGTCTCTTACATAATGTAAGAACGCCTCTCTTTTTATCTGGTCTGCAGATAATCTCGAAAGAAGAAACCTGCCTCTGGGAGGAAAACTTTGAACTCCAATTTGTATCCCTGAGACACTATTTTTATTGCCCAGGGATCCTGAACATCCCGAAATCAAGCCTGAACAAAGAAGGAAAGTCTGCCCCCTACCAGATCCGGACCCGGATCGGGGGCATGCCCTTCATGCTGTTTTGGATTCAATAGCAGGCTTCTTGGATTTTTTACCTTTGTTCCAAGACTGGTTGGGTCTCCATGTAGGCTTCGATTGCTCCTGCTTTAAGGAGGAAGAGGAAGAATTTCCCTTGAAATTTCGAAAGGAACGAAAATTACTCGTCCCTTTTGTTTGTTTCTCTTATCCATAGAAGGAGATGACCCTTACCTCCTGTAATATCAGAGATAATTTCCATCAGGCACGGACCAAACAAGGTCTTCCCCTTGTAAGGAATCGCTAGAAGCTTAGACTTGGATGATACGTCAGCAGACCAAGGTTTTAACCATAAGGCTCTGCTGGCTAGGACAGAGAAACCTGAACTCTAAGCTGACAATTTAATAATCTGAAGGGAAGCATCCGTAATAAAAGCATTAGCTAGCTTCAGAGCTTTCAGCCTATCTTGGATCTCCTCCAAAGAAGTCTCAGTCCTGAGAGACTCAGACAAAGCATCAAACCAATAAGCTGCAGCACTCGTGACTGTAGCAATGCACACCGCAGGCTGTAATAGCAGGCCCTGGTAAACATAAAGCTTTTTAAGTAAACCTTCTAACTTCTTGTCCATAGGGTCTTTGAAAGCACAACTATCCTCTATGGGAATAATAGTTCTCTTGGCTAAGGTGGAAATAGCTCCTTCCACCTTAGGAACTGTTTGCCAAGCCTCTTTGAATGAGTCAGCTATGGGAAACATCTTCTTAAAAATAGGGAAGGGAGAAAAGGGAATGCCTGGTCTCTCCCACTCCTTAGTAACGATCTCCGAAGCTCACTTTGGAACCGGAAATACATCTGAGAAAGAAGGAACTTCAAAATATCTGTCTAATTTACTAGACTTCACAGGGGCAACCACAACCATGGAATCACAGTCATCTAAAGTAACCAAAACCTCCCTGAGTAGCAGACGGAGGTGTTCTAACTTAAACCTAAAGGTTACAACCTCTGAGTCAATCAGAGGCAATGAACCTTCTGAATCTGAGATTTCACCCTCAGATGAAACAACAGTACCCTCCTCTTCACAACCATGGGAGGGTACCTCTGAAACTGTAATAATTGCATCAGAATCTACTGAATGTCTGGTTTTCCTCTTACGTTTGCCCTGCAACAGTGGGAAAGCAGACAATGTATCAGAAATTGTAGAAGACATGAGAGAAGCAATGTCCTTTAAAGTAACTCCAGCAGGAGCTATAACAGAAGTGCAGGGACTTTGGGATGCTTGAGGAGAAAGCTGCGGCATATATTGGCCCTCATCATTAGATTCTTGGACAATGGTTGTCTTAGAAGAAATTGGCTCTGAAATTTGTTTTTCCCTATAACTTAAAGTTCTTTGGATACATGAAGGACAGAAACGGATTGGTGGTTCCACGATGGCATCAAAACATAAAGCGCAGGTGACATCTTGCAAGTCCCCCTGGTCCATGTTTGTTCACAATTTGACAAATAACAACTAAAAACTTTCAAAAGTATTTGTAAATATCAAATATAAAAAAACTTTACTGTCTCCTTAAAACATTTTTCCTTTTTTTTTTTTTTTTATTCTACTGCAGATTCACGTTAAATGCAAAACACAACCTCTGCACCTCAGCACTCAGCTGAATTGCTCCTACATGACCCTTAGACTTCTCTTTGACAATCATTCTTAGAAACAATAACGATGCGCTGACAGGAAAAAAGGAACACCGACCCTGCACTAGCAGCACATAATAACTTAAACATGTGACTCTAGCCCAGCTCTGATTAGCCTCTAGCCCAGCTCTGATTAGCCTCTTGATGTCGCACTATAACACAGCTCCCTAACTGAAGCGCTATGAAATGCGTGCGAACGCCCAGCCTATCATGGGCATAACCTACATTAAAGTAAAGACACAAATGAAGTAAAACTCATAAAAGTGAAAAAACCACCAGAGCCATCATAATTTTTTTAAAGCAGCATAACTCCAGCCCCAGTGCCTGCTCAATAATTACTGTCCCACATAAAGAGCTACTATCCCTATAGAGCCCCTTATGAATAAAGTGTGCTAACTATTTATCTGAGTCTCCTTGTGCCCCAGAAAAAACATAGCAATTACCTTGACTTCTAAAAGTAGCAAAGTAGCACAATCTTGCACTACTTTAAAAATAATAAACTCTTGATTGAAGAATCTTATACTAACACCTCACTTTACCTCTTCCTATCACTAACGTAGGCAAAGAGAATGACTGGAGGGGAGGGAAGGGAGGATATATTAAACAGCTCTGCTGTGGTGCTCTTTGCCTCCTCCTGCTGACCAGGAGGTTAATATCCCATTAGTAATTAAGATGATCCGTGGACTCATCGTGTCTTAAAAAATAATTATATGTATATAAGCATATACATATATATTTACAATGAACACACAGTCCCCATAGACCACAATGTAAAGGCACTTTTCAGTGCCATTTGTTTTCTAACACCCCACACACGCTTACTTTAACCCCTAAAAATTGCTTCATGCAGTTAAAAAAAAAAAAAAAAAAGATGCTACAATTTTATTTATACAAAAAGGGACCTCACATTTAATTTTGGGGGCAATTGTGGAAAATTTCTAAAATGAACCAGAGATTTGACCTCCGGTTAATTTTAGAGCGTTTGCGGTAGCATTAACCTGCTGCTTGTAATGGCTGGTTATTTATGGTGCATGCATAAACGGGCGAATTTGCCTGTTTACGGGCACGCAATAAATTATTGTATTCTAGCCCTAAATAGTAAAAGAAAGACAAAAGAGTTACTGATAAAACAAATAAGTGATATGCATTTTAGAAAAAAGACAAACTATAATACAGAGTAAGGTAAATGCCTGTGATTGTGAACATATACAGCAAGCACATAAATATTATATTATTTACCAGCAGTCAAGAGTAAATTCTTAACATGAGGAATATGGCATTTAAACTGTTAATGAAAGTTATATTTCCACAATAAGATTTCAAAATCCCTCTTACTGGACATATGTGATGTAATCAAAGTGGATCAACCTGACTGATTTACCTCTCCACGAGTTCATATATTCTGAAATGGCCCTAGAGACTGGAGACTATTTCTGTACATTCATAAAAAACGTATGTTGGCTGTATTTCTTTACTGTAGACAAATGGTTATTATTTTTCTCTTTATCAAATAATCAAATGTAACTTCTAAATAATGATATATTAATATATGCACATATCCAATACAAGTGTATGAAAATCAATATTCAAATACAGTATTCAAATGTTCCATTCAATATTCATTTGTTACATTTGCTATTTGAATGATAACATTTGTTCTGTGGAAACATTTATATAGAAGAACTAATGTCAAGAGGAATATTCATTCTACAATTTGGATATCAAAACTGCAACATTTTGCCAACCCCTACCCTTGAGGAGCATAAAAAACAGAATAAGCCAATACTGACACAGCTGAATTTCTTATTTTGATACCATTTTGATTATGAAATATATTGGACTAGATTGAATAAAGCATTTTGTTAAAATTAACAACTAAGGGGGGATGTGTTAGGTTTATAAGGGTTTTTTTCACAGATTTTTTCTAACTTAAAATTCCATTGAACATGTGTTTCTTAGTGTACACACTGGAATTCCCTATATTTCTGGGTAACAACTTCAGTGCAATAGATTAATCAGCAAATTTGTTGCACTTAGCATTTTACTCTGAACATAGCAAAGAATATACATTTAAATTGCATTTTTTTAATTTCTTTTTTGCAAAAAATTGCAATGAATACAAAATACCAATTTTAAAGTGAAGAAAATTCTCTACTGCATTTTAATCAATAAAATGAAACTAAATCAGATTTAATTTTTTATTGTGCATTTTATTTTAGTATTGCATGTACAAATTCTTATCTAAATACATTTAATTTAACAACATATATATATATATATATATATATATATATATATATATATATATATATATATATAAATTTATATCGTAAATAAATGGCATTATTTAAAAACATATATAATTTTCTATTATTTTTTTTAAATTAGTTAATATTTAATTTAATTTTTAAAGATTTGTAAAATAACAATAACTCAAGGCATTCTTAAAGAATGGAGTATGCAAGACCCATTATTTTCCACAGGATTCTGTATATCTGATGTACAGGTTATTTAATTTTTTTAATCTTATCACTCAGTCATATTCATATATATATGCAGTTCTGGTTACAAATATTAATTGTATGTAAAATGTGTTTTAATTGACATATTTTACATACAATTACTAATTGTAACCAGAAAAGCATATTAATACATTCAGTTCTACTTTTATAAATACAACTCACCAACATTTTAATAGTCTGAGATGTTCAAAGCTGCAATGTTAAATTATTTATTTTTTTGCATAAATCCAAGTCAGTTTCATTTTTTTTCCAGCACTGCCTGTATTTCAGATTTATATTTTTTAAACCAATTGCCTGCATCCTCTCTCAGCCGCACTAAGCTAAAAGCGTTCATTTGCTTTATGAATGCAATATAAAAGTTTAAAATCTTGTGCATAGCAATGCATCTTATTTAATGCATTAAAAGTGTAGAAGACAACTCTGTTGAGATATGTACACATATCTAAATGTTCTTTTTGTTATGTATAACCATGTTTCCTGGTGAATTGTGCAAAATCTGTATTCCGTAGAGTGGCGCATTTATTAGGAAAGCAGTAATTTTAAACATATTCCTTTGATAATGTATTATCTTTGATTGTCTGTTCCTGTACATATGCATGGGCATATATACAAGTGGATACAGACAAACTAAGCTAGCAAAAGGAATGAACATGACTATATATCTTGTCAAAATCATTCTGTCCTTTATAAAGCAGAAAATGCAGAGCATATAGATATGAGAATAATATCCTGATTCACATTTTATTTTGCATTTACATTTCAGTATATTTTTGCTATCACCTCTCCAGTAGCTCTTCAAATGAATATCATACAAAATTCCTATATTTTTGTCATTTACAGGAGGATAAAAGCACTGAGAGATTTTTTTTTTTCTTTTTTCAGATGATTCTTGTTAGAGATTTTTTTTTTTGTCATCGCGGTAAAAGTGAAGCGTTATGTAAATATGAAAGAAAAAGTCACTGATGAAGATGAAGAATCATTTATGAGAAGCCATCTGTTCGTCCAATTAAACACCTCGTATATGTAAATTCATAATTTTTAGAAAGTCTGTAGATAAAAAAAGGAATGCAGAGAAGACTTTTTTTAAACCCTTTCAGGGCTGGATGAGGCCTAAAACCTGTAAAATAATGGATTGCAAAACATATACAGCAGCAAAGGGGTTAATGTAATGTATGATCTTAAAAAAGTGTAGCAGGGAAGATGACTTTTAGCAATTATAAGCTAGTTACACAAGATACATACTCCATTGATTTCATTGTTGTGAATTTGTTGGAGAAAGGAAGAAAGGATGAAAGAAAAGAAAGAAAAGGAGTTACAATGAGTATCGGAAATTTAACTCTTAAACATACATAGACAGATAGATATACAGACTGACAGACAGATA